>NW_027110292.1:57485-78628 GCF_000696795.3 Halyomorpha halys
TATTAATTAAAAGAAGTGTAAATTCCCTACATTAATTTAGACTCAAAAGTCTAATGGGGACGGGGGAGGGATGGTAGGATAAATTCTTTATCTTTATATTTAAAAATTAATCTTGGTTGTATATTAACTCTTCCTTAGATAAGATGTGTCTGGGGTAGAACAGCGTACATGCAGGGATTTATCAAGAGGATGTCTTAACAAAATATTGTTTTAAATCTGAAACAAAAAATTCCTAATCATGCACTTCTAGAGATCCTGTTTATGAAACGAAACCCGTTTAACTCATCGGCACCAGCTCTGTTATTGCCAGATAATTATGTTGTGCACTAAGGGGTGTATTGTGACCCCATCACTATTAGCTAACAGGCTGGATAAAAACTTCTTGATTGTCTGTATCAATTAGTCCTGGCGTCGCACAGCGGTTTAAAATTAATGTGACATCGAATTTGAGAACATTTTGTGAAAAGCTCTCTATGAGCCACAGAAAAGTATTTTGTGATTTGACGAGAGAAATTGCAAGATATCTAATTTAAAAAAAAAATTAAATTGCTTTTTAATTTTATAAATTAAATTAAATATACTCTCGCGGGGAGATGAAAGATAGACAGTTAAATTAAGATAAAATATTAGAAACTTCATCGTATTCAGGATCTGGAAATTCAAGAAATTTCTAGTTTCTAATTCAAAATAAATAAAAGTAATAATATTTTTACTCGTTTACACGTAAAACCTAGGATTACCGTGTTTATGTGCTGAAGCTGAAAAATATTAGCAAGCTAAATACAGCCTTGTTTTTTCCCTTCTACACTAACAATGTTTGGATCTGTACAACCCTAGACAAATCAGAGTTGTTCACACAACTCACACAGCAACAATTTAACAATGAATGAACCCCAGTGTAAATTAAACCCCTGGGCAAGGGCCAAAGAGATCCATTGCCATCAAGTATATACAAATGGTTTGAGGTCAATTTCGATATTTCTGTCCGTAGAGAACTGATATAGGACTAAAACCTTCTTATAAAATAATAAAATGAAAAGATTAGTTCAATTTACAAATTTAAATTGCGCACGCAGACGCAGTGGGACGCAGCTTTAATTAATTTTATTAGAAGTTAGATATTACGAATTTTTTTATCACAAATACAACTAGCTGTTTTGTGATAAAAAAATTCGTAATATCTAACTTCTAATAAAATTAATTAAAGCTGCGTCCCACTGCGTCTGCGTGCGCAATTTGAATTTGTAAATTGAACTAATATTTTCATTTTATTATTTTATAAGAAGGTTTTAGTCCTATATCAGTTCTCTACGGACAGAAATATCGAAATTGACCTCAAACCATTTGTATATACTTGATGGCAATGGATCTCTTAAGCCCTTGCCCAGGGGTTTAATTTACACTGGGGTTCATTCATTGTTAAATTGTTGCTGTGTGAGTTGTGTGAACAACTCTGATTTGTCTAGGGTTGTACAGATCCAAACATTGTTAGTGTAGAAGGGAAAAAACAAGGCTGTATTTAGCTTGCTAATATTTTTCAGCTACAGCACATAAACACGGTAATCCTAGGTTTTACGTGTAAACGAGTAAAAATATTATTACTTTTATTTATTTTGAATTAGAAACTAGAAATTTCTTGAATTTCCAGATCCTGAATACGATGAAGTTTCTAATATTTTATCTTAATTTAACTGTCTATCTTTCATCTCCCTGCGAGAGTATATTTAATTTAATTTATAAAATTAAAAAGCAATTTAATTTTTTTTTTTAAATTAGATATCTCGCAATTTCTCTCGTCAAATCACTAAATACTTAAAATACTTTTCTGTGGCTCATAGAGAGCTTTTCACAAAATGTTCTCAAATTCGATGTCACATTAATTTTAAACCGCTGTGCGACGCCAGGACTAATTGATACAGACAATCAAGAAGTTTTTATCCAGCCTGTTAGCTAATAGTGATGGGGTCACAATACACCCCTTAGTGCACAACTTATCCATCACGATTTTTTTGGGAAGTATAAAAAATTATCCAAACTAAATTTTTTTTCTATATTCTATCTGATGATTTCGATTTCACTTGCTCCTAAACAAACCACATAAACAAAAACTTATTAGAATCAAAATATTTAGCTATTTATTTTTTCTTAAATTAATATAATAGGTGCCATTCCAATAATGCATGTTTTTTAAGGTTGTGAGTAAAACAGAAACGGAATTTCTTCCTTTGGATTTTTTTATTTAACGGCGCTAGAGGTGGATATTGTAAACAAACATTTGGGACAATGTGCCTTGAGTACCAATGTATAATGATCGATAATTATAAACATAGAACTATATGTAATTAGGTGTGAATTTTTATTTGTCTTGAAAAAAAGGACTTTGACTGTTTTTTATGAGCTACGTACGCATGAAGCGAACTGCTTACTTCAATCTTCCCCACGGTACAGTACCGGATTCAGATTCGACAATAATATTTAACAAAACCTACTGAGTTTTCAATGATTGTTAACGCTAGGTTTACGGGCGTTTTTAATATACCCATTAAATTGACGGGTAAACTATAATATCCATTCTCTTTTAAAAAATCGATTTATTAAAATTAAGGCTGAAATAAGCAGCATTAGGCTTCACGTTTAAGTAAATTATAACCAAACAAAAAGTCTCTTTTTTTGTAAATGTCACGGAAATTGCATCAATAATATTAACGGTATAAATTTCACTGACAGCTTCACCTCGACATCTTCACATCTTGAGATATTCTCAGAACAATCTTCATTGATGTTGATTATTTCTTCAATATCTTATTGTATCTGCTGAATCTGCTCATCATTGCTAGAAAAGGTAGATTGATTAAAATAAAAAAAAAATAGTGTGCTCAAATTCAATTATCCTCTTGTAAATAATTGAAAATTGAAAATACTACTGTAAATAATTGAAACTTTTGCACACTGTATTTGAAAAACATTCTTGCAATATCACTGCAGCAATCATAATAAAGATTTCCTCTAGTTTCTTCTAGCGATGAGCAAAAGAGATTTCGTTGCAGACAAAAATAAAAGATAACATTCAGATCATCTTGTACAATCCTCTTTAGTTTACACTATCAAGGCGCGGTTGAGATAATGAATTGGAAGCATCTTAGTAAAAACTCTTTCACCCTTATATTTATTATTAGAAGAATGATTTTAGGAACGAAACAAACACATAAGAATTGTTTAGCAACTAGCCCGTCAGTTTGGCGGGTTTCGTAGAGATAAGTATACTACAGACAAATTTTAAAAATGAGGAAGCTTAGGAAAAAAGATTGTGTGTATAAGTTCTTTGGTTAAATAACTAATTTGTGATGTAAAACGAATAAAATTGATCCTGTGTTCTTTTTAGTACTTTATTTCGAAGTTGGAAATTCATCAAATGGACATTCCGTTGTGTTAAGAATATTATTGACCATACTTAAAGATTATTCTCCTTTTTCTCAGCTTAGAAATAGACTTTGTATTTGAGTTGGGTAACTTCTTTAAGTTTCTTTAAAAAAACTTCATAGCTTGAAGAAATGAAGTCTTGGCTTGAAGATCTCGAAAGTTGGCAAAATGTAACTGATTCTTAATTACATTAATTGTTTGTCATCTACATTAATTGATGATTGAAAAAAAAAAGTGAACGATTGTTCCCAAGATGAGTTAGCATAGCAGCCATTTTTTAATAATGTCATCATACAAATGTATCTGTGTCCCATCAAGCTGAGTATACTAAAGAAATGTATTGATAGAAGACAGAAAATCCCGAAATTAATTCTATAATATTTCGTTTCAGCTATAAGTCTGAGGCAGAAAACTAAAACCATAGTGTATACTGTGCCGCTTTATTATATATTTATTTTTAGAGCTCAAATCATGCATACTGATTTAAGTAAATAGAATGATTATAAAGGAAGGAATCTCGATTAAACTACTTGAGACTTCGATTTATTCTATCTTGATAAATTATTTCAGTGTTTTTTAATTTTATATCAGTTAAATAAAGTTATAAATCAGTTTATAAGTGTTTATTGAAAATTAATAACATTGTTAACGTTCAACAAGTCAAGGATGCATGTAAGTAGTGGTGATTTGTGAGATTTAGCATCACCTTTATATATTAGCTTTTAATAAGTTAAAAAATAAAATAAAATACACAAAAGTTATGTTTTTATTTAAAAACAAAAGTTATTTTAAAACAAAACTTATATTCTTATTTAAAAATAAAATTTATGTTTTATTTTAGAAAAACAAAAGTAATGTTTTTATTTAAAAAACAAATGTTAAATTTTTATTGTAAGACAAAATTTATATTTTTATTTAAATAAAAAATAGAAAAAAAAGGAGGAAATTATAGAAAACTGCTCTGTAAATCTCTTTCCAAAAAAAGGTAAAGTAATAACGTGTTAAACTGATAAATCATAATCTCCATTATGGGCAACTGGTAAAAGTTATAACTTGACAAAACAGTAAAACAAATAAAATTAAATCATAAAATTAATAAAAAAAGTAAAGCTAATCCATTCTAATTTCTGATTACTTTAATTATTTCTTGCTACCGAACCTCCTGTTTTTCCATTTTAGAGGTTTATTTACGATAGTAATAGCTAAATCCAATTAAGAAAAACAAACTAAACGGGTTAAAACTAAAATAAAACAAACTATAAGAAAACAGTATCTTTTAATATAGATAAAACAGAAAATAATTGTAAAATGTATATCATCTGTCGTAAAACGCTTAGTGCCTAATCTTGAGGAGCTTCAAACTACACCGGTTTATTACACCAGATATACAACCCAACCCAGGAAGGTCTAGGTTTTGTATGACTCAAAAATAAAACATAACTTCTGCAAACGATTTTCGATTTAATGAACTAATTTAGAAATGACACTTGACAAATTAAATTTTTTAACTTTATAAATTTCATAAAGGTGAAGTTACTTAGACGATCTTGCCCATCATGTGCCTTACCTCAATTTTGACATGCTTTAAACGAATGCTTCCGAAATTAAATAATGGAGAGAATGTTAAATGCAGTTTTCATTAAAGGTACGTAAATTCTATTGTGAAAAAACACCCTTATGAATATTGTATTATGAACTTCTATCATTGATCGTTGATAATAGCCGCAGCTACATTTAGCAAACAGCACAAGTTAATTGTTCAGGCTTTCTTTTAAATCCCTTTGGTTGACAATGACAAAGTTTGGAGTCAAGTTAAGATTTCTTCTGTTAGATTTTAACTGCTGAAGTTTACCAAATAATATAAACAAAAGAAAATATCTCATGCGGTGCGCTAACCACACAACCTTCATTTACCATGTTGGTGTCAAAAAATGCTTACAAAAACATTTATTATTCTGTTACTTAGAAAATTCTTAAATACGTATTTTCTTAGTAACAGAATAATAAATGTTTTGAATAATAGATTTTTAGAGGTGCGAAAAACGAAAGCCTACTTTATTCCTACTTAGAATACGAAAGTTTAACTACAGATAACAAAACCGTGTATTAATTTTATGGAATAGGATCGGGGTGGATCGGCAGTTACAAATTTACCACCTTAGCCAGTAGAGTAAAAACCATAGTGCACCATTCACCCGCCTTGTTGAATAATCATAAATCATTTATTTTGTGTGGTTTCATTACTTCATAGGACTCAATAAGGTCGTGAATATTCCTAAAATATCCGACTGTCTATTACTCACCTATGTTACTACTATTTTCAATCCGGGAAAAATATTTTTCCTTTAGTTAATTAAGAGATATCGTTAATAATTTCGAATAAACAAAATTAAAGGTACTTTAGAAAAGCCATTCCAAAAATCCATAATTTGAGCCCTGCCAGATTATTTCAATGGGGATAAAACCGAGTTGATTTTAAAGACATTGAAATACCTAGTTTATTCAAAATCGTTGGAGCCGTTTTCAAGAGAATCGTAGAATCAATTATACAAAGTTACAATAACGGTTAGTTGCGTTAACATATCAGAAATATGCCAGCATTAAATATGTAATTTCAGTTTAGCATGGC
The DNA here is from genome assembly GCF_000696795.3 of Halyomorpha halys. Classification (NCBI taxonomy): domain Eukaryota; kingdom Metazoa; phylum Arthropoda; class Insecta; order Hemiptera; family Pentatomidae; genus Halyomorpha; species Halyomorpha halys. The sequence continues at coordinate 63,535 of NW_027110292.1, forward strand.
TTTTTTTTTTTTATTTTATTTTTTTTTTTATTTATTTAGAACACAAAACCACGGAAACACAGGCATATTGACGATTTTGCAAGATTCAAGGGACCTCCGAAAATTCGAATTCAAAATTTTTTACCATATGTAGGTTAATCAAAGTAAAGACTTTAGAAAAACTTAAAAGCTTACTTAACATTCCATAGGTAGTCCATCTATAACTAATGCTATCTACAGATACATTGATAATTCAAAAGTACAATTTTTTACAGAATATTTTTAAAAATTATTTAAAATTAAAATATTTCCAGAAAAATATTTCTTCAAAGAAAAAAAAAATACTAACGGTAGCCTGAGCTTTATACATTTTACAAGCTTGATATTTTCTGCTCTAGACGCGGTGCTCCCAGGAACGAGGGACACTTAGACACTTAGGGACACACATTACCTACTTCTGCTACCTCTGGGCCTACTTTTTTAATACTCATAATCTTAGTGGTAATGAGATAACTGAACTAATCAATTGCCATCTAAGTGAATTCATACTCACAACTAAATTGATGTTATGTCAATAAATAGCAATTTGTTAATGTTATGACAGTCAAACATGTGGACGGCTCCCTATTGGAGATAACAGATCATCAAGTTGTGAAAAGGAACTGCGATTGCATGAATGCGAACCTGACTGTGTAAGGTTGGGTAGACAGGTTCCGAACGATCCGACGAGACCACGTCAAGACCTGACCCAGGCACAAAAGCTGCTAGTTCCCTGACCTTCGCCAAGATCAGTTTTATTTAGTCCGTTCTGCATAAACATCTGCTCGCCAATCGACTATTTTAAGGTCTTCCGCTAACATTCTTGGCTTCTGAGTCGTTTCGCAACTTGTCTTAGGCTGTGATTTGTTATTTTCAGGTCGTTTAACAAGCTTGGGGGTTTCGTCTCGTCTCCACGTTATTGATGTTACACAGTTTACCGATGATAATATGCTATCATTTCCAACTCCTCACGGATATTATTAAAATAAGTTTAATATTATTTAACTTGGCTTATGAAAACACATTAAAATCACCAATTAATCCCCCAGTAAATTAAAAACACCGATCATTCTTTTTTAATGAGCGATTTATTTTAAAAATAGAACAAGAACTAAATACACCTTTGATTGGTGCATTCCAAGTAACACTACCAATATTGTTTATTTTATTTTTATTATAAAATAAGTTTTTTTAATAAATTATATAAAGATATGTAAATTATTTTTTAAAATATCATTCATTATTCGGCAATTAACTTTTAAAAAATTGCTACAAATAAAATGATGTATTTTTCAGAAACATATTGACGAATCATTTTTTTTTTTCATATTCAAAATATCATTTCACAACTTATGATGCCTGTTTTTGTTATAACATTTTTTTTTTTACCTAATTACATTTCCACTGATCAGCAAACAAAATGTTTTGCAAAATTATATGACTCAAAGTGTGCTGAAACTGTTCAAATTTTGTAGAAAAAATTAAAATTGTTAAGAGGAAATTTATTTTAAAAATCACTATTTTATTTTCATTAACTAAAAAACTCATTTTTTTAATTTAAGAAAAAAACTGATGTATTTGTAAAAAAAATCGATATACATAAATAAAGAGTACGTTCTTATTAAGTGAAAAATAATGAAATAAATTCTTGGCGTGAAGCACGGGAACGCCTCGGGGTCCCATTACCAAATCCTAGGAAGCTATAAGTTAACAAGTCTCACTAGGCTGTTCCACCTGTTGACACTGTTATAGAAAAATTATGGCACTGATTCGTTCTTTTTTGTCTTTTAACAAAACTTTAACAATAAACGTTTTGCGGTCCTCTGAGACCAAATAATGGTCTGAGTGTTTTCTTTTTCTTTTTTTTTCTTTTTTTTTTTTTTTATTTAAAAAAAATGATGTACTTGTAAAAAAAATCGATATACATAAATAAAGAGTACGTTCTTATTAAGTGAAAAATAATTAAATAAATTCTTTAAACACTTGGTTAAAAACAGTACGGAGATACAATTTTCATTGTGGCGAAGGTAATGAATGCATAAATAGCTTTAACCCATAATTCAAGACTAGCCAGCATCTGGCAGGATTGAGAAAACAATTATAATCGGAGGGTTTCACAAGTACCTACGGAAGGCTCATACCAGATTTGGAGTGGGAGGGAATTCAAGAAAACTATAAAGAAAAGTTGAAAACAAGCAAACCTAAGTAAACAAGTCAAACGGACAAAATCTTATAAAAAGGGAGTGAAGAGTTAATGAATATTTGGTAAAGGGGTGTGCCTAGGAAATATCGTCTACAGAAGGAGGGTAATAGATACCTGGGAGGTAATGGCGTTCTTCACGGGAACACCTCGGGTACCATTACAAAATCCTAGGAAGCTATAAGTTAACAAGTCTCACTAAGCTTTTCCACCTGTTGACACGGTTATAGAAAAATTATGGCACTGATTCGTTCTTTTTTGTCTTTTAACAAAACTTTAACAATAAACGTTTTGAGGTCCTCTGAGTCCAAATAATGGTCTGAGTGTTTTCTTTTTTCTTTTTCTTTTTTTTTTTTTTTTTTTGCAGGTAGAGGAAAAATCTTTCATAAAGACGAAGTGCAACAAATAAAAAGTTACACAACAGTGTGAGACTCCTACTCACTATAAAACCACCTCCCAATTCTCTTCTTTATCACCCTGCGGAACAGCATTACTTCACTACGACACTGCCTTTGTACTTCTACTTTGTACACTGTCTGGCCTCTTCTTTATCGCTCTTGTGCTTTGAGTCTTCTACCGATTTGTGCTGCATAGTACTCCCATTCTCCTGCCTAGTCATGATCAAAGTGACTAAGTTTTCCGGAACTGATTTTTAGCCAAGTTTCATGTCTTCTTTTTCTTGAGTAAAATCTGAACTAATGTTCTACTGTTTCATCCACGGAATAACAAGTTCGGCACGTTGGTCTGTCCTTCAGTTTGAAGTGGGCTAAGTAGGCCCTGAAGCAACAAATATGTAGTAAAGTGTAGGCCCCGTAAGGAATTGAGTGAGATAATAATCCACCTCATGCCCGTGTTTCCAGGACATCCATGTTGATGCATCGGGAATCATACGGTGGGTCCATCTTCCAGGAGACGAGGCATTCCAGCGTCTCTACCATTTTTCAAGAGTCTAAATTCTCCCTTATTTTGCTAGTCCATTAAGCATCCGACTCTTCTCGTTTCCCTCGGAACAGCCTCCGGCGTTCATCTGCCTAAAGATCATCAAGGGATATCTGCGATAACGCACACAGGTCTGGGTGTTTTTGTATGTGTCTGTTCCTATGCGTTTGCGTGTTCGTGTATGTGTTCCTATGTGTATGAACAGCATAGCTCAAAAACGAAACGTTGTGTGAAGTTGAAGTTATACATTCAAGATGGCCCGGGATTTGACATCGACTTCTTCCATACAATCGATATACCATGAAATACTTGCAATATTGACTATATAAAGATTTTCCATTGAATAAATGATTTTAAAGAATTTAATTTTTAGTAAGCTTTTATATTTTTTTGTTTCTACCATACTCTTGTATAAGAAAAATATTGAAATTTTGCAAGGAGAAATATTATTAAAAACACTTTTCTGAAAACTGTTGGAAATTGTCAACTGAAAGGCTCATTGAAAAATTGGTATGGAAAAGTATTACCATAATGGATAATATAAAAATATCTGTTCTGGAACAGGCAAGGTTTAATTTCATTTCATAGTAGGGTGGGAAGTGGGGGTAGTTTGTGATGAACGCCCCGCACCAATTTTTTACTATTTAGTCTGTCAGCCCAATGTACGTCAACTGGAGAAAATTCGGTCGCAAACTTGCTTTAGTGAACCAACTCCGCACAACGTAACTTTTAATTTTCAGCTAAAGCTATTACATAAATTTTTATTTCTCCCGATATCAGTCATCACGTAAGATGGCAGATTTGTCTATTTATATGATCTACTCATATGTTTCAAAATCTGATCAATTCCATTCATACATTTATGAATAACTACTGAGGCCATTCAGTATTTCATACTATCTTCATAATATATTTTACTTTTGAACATATATACCTAAAATAAATAGATCTTAATTTAATAGTTTATTTTTTAAAAGGAAAGCCATAAGTGAAAAACTACTTTTGTCTTTAAAAATCAATGACCTCGAGAAGCATTATAAGACTCAATTCAAGTCTGTGAATATTGACCTGTTACAACCTTCTCATTCTGATAATAACAATTCTTATCAATAACGAATGATTTAAGAGCCTTGTTTATTGCAACTCAAGATACAATAGGGTATTCTTATGATATTAATCCAAGTCTATTTATAAACGCCATCTAACAAGTATTACTAGACCTTTAAACAATATTCAGTTGAAAATTGTTCCCTAAGTTACTTTTTGATTACTTGTTCTATTTAACCAATCGATCTATAACCAGAAAATATGGTAGTTTTATTTTCATATATAGACTATTTTAAATATGTATAAGGTTATTTTGAGCGAAAATTAAGTTATTCATTATCAAAAACCTCTAAAATTAAATAATTTTCGAAACTTTGACCAGTTTAACAACTTTGAACTTTGACCTGTATCTCTGAAATTGTTGGTTAAGAAACAAATAAAAAAAAAATAAGCTATTTCTACGACCATATAATCTGGTGAATGGTCAACGTAGAGAAACACAAAAGAAAAAAATGCGTTTTTGAAGGTTTTTTACTGTACAAAAAGCTCAGACTGCGTTGTATACCATGCCTCGAATCTGTTTCTAATCCTCAATTCTTTCTTGGTGAAAATGCTTTTCAGTCGGTGGAGAAAATTGGCGAATTGCATATTCTGTATTTTTATTTATAACAGGAGATTATTTTATTAGATTAGGAGATTATATGATATCTATGGGCCGTTGCCACAACAACATAAAAAATAATAAGCATAAAATGAAATATTGATTTCTAACACTTTTAATTATTGGATCGTTGTAAAGACTGTAACGGCTAATAAGATAAAACTGTAAATTTTGAAATTATTTCTGGACGTCGGATTTAAGTAATCCGAAATTTTTGGTTAATCGGACACCAGAAGACCTGGAAGACACCGCGACTGCAATGCCGCCACAGCCTATGCACCATGCAAGCTAGGACCTGGCCTGCCCCTACCATCACTCCGGAGTACAGGACACGCTGGCCAGCCTCTGAGGGAGAAGCAACCTTTTACGTGAACCCAGGCAAAGATTCATTGTTTCCACCATTTCGCCCACCGCACACCTGGACGTGGGAAGCGGACATAGGATGCAGAAGTAACCGCGGCAGCGAGACTTCTAACCCAGTCACCAGATAAGCAATCACTATTTTAATATATGAAACTACTCAAATTTCTATTATTATAGCAATAATAGAAATAGTTTAAATAGTCTTTTCAGCTAACGCACTAACACGATTTGCACCTTCTGGGATTTTATTTGGTCTAAAAAGAAATATAAGCATAGCCAGAAAGGTCTCACAATTTTCAGCCCCCCTTTTCTACACTAATTTTAACTTAATACAATTTAAACATACACTCGGGATACCTGAAGTAAGAAACGGGCAGGTCCCGATGTAAACACTGGAAATAAAACAAATGATTTTACTTATATAATGCAGCTGAAATGTGGTTTATATTCGGCAGTTTCCAGACTCCACAAGATGTGAGTATTAAATTTAGTGGAAATAATAAAATTATATACTTGCCAAAGTATCGAATCTGCATTTAAAAAAAAAATGAAATCTCTGACAAAAAATAAATATTATAATGTGGCGTTAATAGTTGACAAAATAACACACAGCCAACACAGCAATGCTTTAAGAAACAATGAGAAGGATTCCAATAATACAGCACGCATCTAAAAACCATCATAAATTTGATTTTGAGAATACAATAATTTTACATAATGAAAATAATACGTTCAAAAGAAAAATACAAACAGACTCATTAGTTACACATCAGATATCATTAATTATACTGTGAATTTTACAACTGGCACAATACAAGCAGAAATTTTATGCAATATTAATTTAAGAATATTTTTAAATTTTATGTAAATAATTACAATTGACTTTAAAATTATTTTAATAATAAATAAATAAGAATCTAGACTAAAATACAGTTTGTAATAAGGAAGGTTAAAGATGTGTGATAAGTAAGTGACAATAGTGTTTAGTAATCTATAATTAAAAGTGACAAAATAGGTAAATAAACATAAGATAAGCCAATCTTATTAATAAATTAATATGATTCTCTATTGTTTTATTGTTTCACGGAGTAATTTGACTGAAATAAATGTTCTGCCCATAAAGTTTTTAAATAATTGGATGTGAGGAGTAAATTTATATTTAAGGTATGGTAATTTATGAGTGATAATGTTTTTTTGTTACAATTGTTAAAAATGAATGAATAAAAATAGTTGTTATTTAATAGATTGTCCTTGAGGATGAGGCCGAAACGTTGGGCATTTAACGTAATAATAAAAAATATGTGAAACTTACCGTGCATACAAATTATTTTATTTATACAATAAATATTAGAGACAAAATCTCTATTAACAATAAATTAAATAAAGTATGATTCGTAAAAAGTTTTCTGTTTCATTAGATTGCTATACACCCGGTGGTCAGTAGATAAAGCGACATAGTTTCTAGGTTCTTCATCCTCCGTCATTTTTTTGTAAGGCATTTTGATGTATGACGGGTTGAAATTGCATAAAACCTTCTTAAAACTCTATAATAAATGAACCGAAAAAATGTTCGTAAAACTTAGCCAAAAAAATCATAAGAGGCAGGCAATATAAATTATAAGTTTTTATAAAATAAAATAAAAATTGATACTAATTATTACATTTTATTATTATTAAAGTTTATGATAAAATATAATAGAATTATTAATGTTGATTGCTTTTAGAGTAAACAGAAATTGTTCATTTCTTCGGGCAAAACTAAAAGAACTGGAAACCGCTTAATGCCTGAGAAAAAATTATTTTGAGCTGAATACCGAGCATGATTTATTAATGGTGTGAAAATCGAAGGTCAAAAGGCGTTAACGAGCTACCCTTAACTCCTAACGAGACAACACAACTATCGATGTAGGTCAAAGCTACATTATTGAGTTACCGAAATATTACTTACAGAATTTGAGCTATATATCAATCTGTTTTGCATCTTGTGAATAATTATAAAGTTGATCGGATATTTTAAATTATATCCATAGATTTTTTGCACTTCTCCACGTGCCAAGTTTATTCTATATTAATAAATACATTTTAAATGTAAAATAATATTAGTTAAATTAATAACAAATACATATGTTATTTAGAAATATTTAAAAATTTATTAATAAAATATCGTAATAAAACTCGTAGATAGTAACAGTACAAACAATCACTAGTTATTTCCATATAATTTTTCAATAGTTGCATTAATTATTTATGCTTACGTTTTTTTTTTGTTTTTTTTATTAAATATTAAAATTCGTAGAGAATTAGAAAGAATAAATCACAACCGATTGCGATCCCAAGGCGTAAAATAAAAAATATATATATGAATTTAAACACTTCTAAATATTTACTCAATAAATCATAAATATTGACATTTCTCATTGATACTTCAGGGACATGGCCCTGATACACTTTTATTGTATTGGTTCAATGCAGTTTATCTCCAACAAAAATCAATTCATCTTTTGTCAAAACTTTATCTGAAAACGCTTACAACTTACAAGGAGAGTGCAAGTTATGTTCTAGTCGATTTAGACTACCAATTTTTGAATGATTCTACTTTTAAAAAAATCGACAAAAATCTCCAGCCATTTCTTTTGATAGGCCCTAGGAGTCAAGAAAAAATAAAATAAAAAATCTGGAACTACTTTATTCTATGTATCGAGTTTAAAGATTGATACCGACGAGGTTCTTCTACCAAAACATTTTTTATTTAGAGTGCATTAAACGAAAATTATAAACTGGAAGATAATGGATTGACCGTGTGTATAGATGAATGGAACATGGTCCGGGTGCGGTAAAAAAAAACCCAAATAGTAGATAATTATATATAAAATTAAAAAAAAATAAAATAATTATCTACTATTTGAGTTTTTATTTACCGCACCCGGACCATATTTTATTCGAAAATTATAAACGCTAAAAAATAATTACTTTTACTTTATTTATCCAAGTAAACTAACCTTATGAATATTTTGAAACCATAATGGTGGCAGATTTGGATTCAATTATGTTGGTATTATCAAAAAATCATTTCCGAAGATTATTAAACTTCAAAGCCTAAAAATTAACGTTTTATCTAAAGCTCTTTATTCCGTTTACAACTTATCTCATTTCGAAGTTCTAGTAATCGTAAAAAAAAGGTGGAGTTCATTCTTTGCGTCCATATAAACAGCCGTTGCATTATTAAAAAAAAATTGATCACAAGACTTTTTAATAACATTCGTTCTAAATTACAAAGGCACGCCCGAACAAAGTAAATCTCCTAGCCTAAAAGCCTATACCAAATCAAGACACTTGTTTTAAATGGGTCCAAGGGTTATGAGCGGATATTTTAATTTTTGCAAAACATTGATAGCTTTATGCAAAGTGAAACGTTGACCCATCTAATAAATTCAATACATCATATTAACAAAGCATTGAGTTGTGAAAATTTATTTAATATGGATTTTTTTCATTTTTAATAAAGGTTATTGGTAGATGTTAGAAATTATTGCCAAAAAAAATTAAAACTAAAAAGTGGGAATGTCAAGGTTCATTTCCCGGAGCCACCGCGAAATAAATATTGACCATATTGGGATTCGAACCCACAACCTTCTGAACCAACCGCTCTGGGACCCTCGCCCAGCCCGCTCGTCTATCAAGTCCTCCAGAAAACTCTTCATGGCCACATCTAATTTTCTCCAATATTCGACTTTTTTCTCAGTTATACTGTTGGGTTTTTTTTTCTAACCTCCTATTTATTTATTTTCAATCAATTACGATTATATATACTTTACTTAACCTAGGGAAAATTATATATACACATATTTACATTTTATCTTGTTTTCCTGATGGCATTATAAGATGAGGAAATACTGTTTGGAAAGACCAATTTTTCCAGTTAAGACCAAGTTTCTCACACCAGTCAGTATATGAAGAGTTATTTCTCTAATTTGAACCTTTTATCACTGACTCTTTATCCGTGTATCATGGTGTAAAATAGTAATTAACTGTATTAGTGTAAAAAAAAATAAAATTATCATGATCTTGTCATTTTATTTCGTGGATATCGAAGGAAAGGGTTTACGGAATTTTTATTAACATCTTTGAAATTGAGTTAAAAGTTGATTGAATACATCATCAAAAGATACAATGAAGGGTTTAGAAATAATAAAGCAGGAGGAAGATATTCACTTAGGAACTGATTACTCAAAATGCCATGAAATAAATCGATTTCAAATTTGAATAAAATAAAAAGGAAATGGAATTGGTAACAGCATTGGAAGCAATACTATGATTTAATTAAATAAAAAAATAAATCCTAAAATAAAAACAAAAATAAACTAGAAAATATTAATTTATGTGTGAATTACCTAATAAGGGTAGAAGTCCTCGTCGACAGGGAACTGGCTATCTATGACATACCAAAATAAAAAAAGAGCTGCGGACTGGTTTCTCTTCAGCTCAACCCTCCACTACCTCAACAATGCACTACGGAAACCTACCATCTGTTCTTCAAAGAGACATTGGTTGACCCTCTTATAAACCAAATCACTGATTGTAATATAGTGTTAGTAGTACTGCTCAGAATCTAGAAAGATCATAGAAACATTGGGCAAGGATACACATTAATATCAACCCTTTATCTTTATCTCTACATTTTGTAGTGGTTGCCAGATTATAGCACGATAATTTTTTTATTTAGATGGCTTCTGCTGATCTGAATGATATGAATCATTTAAATTAACACAATAAGAAAAAATTGAAACTAGAAAGAGATAATGAGATAAAAAAATGAGATTAGGGGTATATGTTCTAGACATGTATACGAGCAAAACTATTTGGCAGAAATAAAAAAGAGGTGATTTTATTTCAGGCGTTGTAATTGATACAATACTATACTACCCAAAAATTATTTTTATTATTATAAATAAATAATATTATTTATTTTGTATTAATTATTTATATTTATTATTTTTAGTTCTAACTAAAATATCATACTTTGTGAACTATGATTGGAATATCTTTCCCAATCATGTCCAACTTCCTATATTTGGAACTTCAATCCTGCTATTATTCCATGCGAAACTTAAAAAGGGTATGTCACCCCTTATCTCTTCCAAGGATCTATGAACTGAAAAGTTGGGAAATTTGAGGTATGATGGCCTACTGAATACATGAGCTACGCGTCATTACTTTATTTTTTATTAAATTTGATTCGGCGTTTGAGAATAAAGTCTATAGAAGGAGCCCCGTTTGGAACGCGCATTTCAAGAAAAATACTTTTGCCCACGACTAAGCAAAACTAATGAATGGAATATGATGAAATATATACAATGAAAACACTAATTCCCAACTGCCCTCCCTCCGAATATGGTTGTGTTGAGAAAAGTACTTTACCCCAGCTAGAAACCAACCCGCGCACTGAAAATTTCATCAATTGGATAAAATTTTGATTATGCCCGAATAAAAAAATTAATACAGATTTGAGATTCTTTTTTTTTCATCTTCAACAGTAAGAAAGCAATATGATTATTTTCAAGAGACGACATACTAACAGATAAGTTAAAGTTCAAATCGAAAAGTTTACAGACATTTAAAAAATTTCGTAATCGATACATACTTATTTAGCAATCAAATAATTAGTTGGAATATTTCTAAAAAAAATACTCATTGATTAAAACCACAATTTCATTAACAATTAATACGAGAGTTTTTATCTCATATAAATCACTACCTGATGAAAAATCAATCAATTTTGGAAGATATTATTCACCTAAACAATTATGACCAAATATTTTACAATATAGGAGGTAAATCCGGAAAAATATATGGAATAATATATAATTTGTCATCTCCTCTCCCTCAACAAATTGTTTTAGTAACACCCTACTATCATTAATAATGTATTTCGAACGTATCCCCTAATTAAAATAACGGTTTTTGAGCAAGTATTTTATATACTGCTTTAAATTTAACTTATTATTCAGGTTAGTTAACCTAGGGTAGTTACCTTAAATATTCTCATATCATAATGGTTTTACTTATACATATTGTAAGAGCAGCTCGTTCCAATCCAAGAGCCCAAGAGAAGAAAAAAAGTCAGTTACTTCACCCCAATTTTTTTATTACTTTAATTAAAACTACATATAATTACTAGTCAAATTTGATGAGTCTGCCAGGTATAGTTAGGGGGAATAAATATGGCTGGTTGTTTTAAAACGTCCAAACCAATTTTCTTTTGGAGCTCCATATCGTTAAAATTACCAACAACATTAGAAAACTGTTTACGTTCAAAATTTATATAGTATAGTTAGGGGAAATAAAAAATGGTGGCTGTTTCAAAATGTTAAACAAAAATTTCATACATAGTTTTTTTAAAAGCAACATTTCATAAACAATGTCCTGAAAATGGTAAAAAATCAAAGATAAGATTTTGTATTGATAACTTGCATTAAAAATAAATAAGTAAATATTATAGCAGTGTATTATAATATTCATTCTGAAATATAATAAGATAGAATCTTCGTATGAGTAGTATATACATGATATTTACCAAAATAAAATAATAAGATGATTTCCAGATGTCCCGACAGTATTTTCGGTTTAAGAAAAACTACATCTCAGGAACCATTGGACAGATGTCTGCTAGCAAACAAATTAAAGGTAGTATTAAAAATACTATAAAGTAGTTTATAACGTTTACGCTTGTAGGTGTAGTAGTTTTTATGATATTTGGGTATGTATTTTAATTTTTCATATGATTTTTTTTCCAAATAACAAGAAATCAATTTATTTCAGCAAATATCATGAAAATACTACTCCTACGAAGAACACCATAAACTACATTATAGCACATTAAAACTAGTTTTTATTTGAGTGCTAACAGAAATCTTTACAACTAATAACTGATATATAGATTTTCCACAATAAATTAACTAACTACTGATTTTTAAGTATATTTTTTATGAATTGTCTCTATAAAAAAAAGTTTATCTCAGAAAATTTTGAACGTAAACAGTTTTCTAATGTTGTTGGTAATTTTAACGATATGGAGCTCCAAAAGAAAATTGGTTTGGACGTTTTAAAACAACCGCCCATATTTATTCCCCCTAACTATACTTGGCAGACTCAACCATTTTGACTACTAATTATGCATAGTTTTCCTTAAAATAATAAGAGAATTGGGGTAAAATAACTGACGTTTTTCTCCTCTTGAGCTCTTGTACTATTCGGTATTCAGCACTATATTCATGCCTAATTAACAATTTTAAAATAAATTATCTACATCATGCATTGCTACAATATTTATTTTTCAAGCAAATTATCAATATAAAATAACATCTTAGCTTTTTTCCATTTTCAGGACGTCAACTATATCAATTCGTCATCTGTGGCTACTAATAATATTTTTTTAAAATAATTATAAGTATTTTTTAATTGTTAAACCTTCCCATACTTTTTTTATTTTATTCCCAACTACTTGATGTATTGAAGCCGTAGGGGATGCCAGTCCATCCCACCCCTTCCTTAACTGGTCTCCTCTCGGGTAAGGTAATGTGATATAAAAAATATTGTATGCTAGGGTAGTAGCTGTCGATTGCTCAAGAGGACCCTCTTGCACAACCATCCGGTCTGACTGGGCATCCCTAACCTTCAGCGGCTGCTTTGACTTTCTGTGGCTAGAAAGGATCTCTTCTTAACAAGCAAACCACTATCGAAGAATTTTAGTTTTGCTTCATAGAATTATTGAATTGGAGATCGATTTATAAGAGAAATCGATCATTAGATAAACCTGTATTAATTGTCACTTGCCGATAAATGCAATACTTTCCTGCATTCAACCCTGTCAGCGTTATCTCGACCATCAGGGAATGTGCTGAATGATAGAAAAAAGTTTGAGAGCCGCGAAAAGAGTCGAGTGCCTATTAACTTATAAACATAGATGTAATAACCAAAGATCTCTCATTCTACTCCTTTTCAACCGACAATTGACTTTTAACATGAAAAGCATTGTGATTTCCTAAATGAATATGCTGGTGTGACCTCGATAACAGCTTTCCCATCTAAAATATTTCTCTTCAGCTAATGGATACACGTTTAAAAACTCAAAGAAGTGGCTGAAGTAATAAAATAATGTTTGGATTGCAACCCAACTGCATTCATACGAAATATTATTAATAACATATGTACTTAATCCGCCAAACGATCTGCTGTTTTTTGACTACCCACAGGTGCGTTCATGATTAAAGACATAAAGAGGGAGTGCTGTCTTATCAATTATATATTATTATTATTATATATTATATAATAATATATTATATTATATATCATTATATACTATATTATTATTATATATCTTGTCAATTAGAACCTCCATATCATAACATACTGACCGATGAGTTTTCTAATGTAATTACTAATGTTTCTATTTATTCTGTGCTTTTTAAATCGCTATCTCAGGTGATGACAGTAATCATGCTTGGGTCATTAAAACTCTCAATATATTTTGGGAAGTAGCCAATCAGATACCAACAAGAGCGTAAAACTAAAACACAGTGTCGCCTAATGAAAATATACATATATTCTTGTTTCAGATTTCCAGCAATCACAAGAGAAAGAAGACACATTTCGCGCTGCCGCAGCTAGCTATAGTAAATAAACAAAAAATATTTGATATTTGTGGAGAAACTAAGGAGTTTAAATCTTGTCTCCTAAGAAAAGGAAGAAATAATCACTCTAGCTATCGCATCACTTAAAGCAATTCCGTTACTGATGCCTGAAACACAGAACCCAGAAACAAAAATAACACCACATCTGTTGAGTATGAAGAACGGTTGTCGTTGAAAATATTCCAAAACATTTGTTGATATACACTGATGGTTCTAAATAAGAAATCTCAATCTCTTCTTATGAGTCCCAAGCCACATTGGTAACGAGCTCGCAGACAAAGCTGCCAGGGAGCCACTCACGCAACCTGGCCGAGGCACCGCCGTTCTTCAAAACTCAGTAGACCACTTAAAATAAAAATATCGGAAAGATGACAGGCTGGATGAAAGCTCTCCAGGTAAATAAAAAGAAATCAATAGCGTAGCAAAACCATGATCGACATTCTACCGCAGCTGCTACAGGGAGGAAGTTACTCCCGTTTGAGAATTGGCTATACTGTACAACTGAACGCACAGAAAACCTCCAACGTGCCAATATTGTCTAAACTAAATATTGCCAATAATCACATTTTTGCAGCATTTTTTGAATGATCACTATTTACAGAAAATAAATATAATATGACTGACCCTAAATTCATCTTCTCTCGCAGATGAGAAAGCTTAAGTTACATTGGCATTTAAAATTTTTAAAGCACATCGCCTCCTTTATAAATTTAGCTCGTTTTTACGTTAGAATCATGTACGTAAAGGCGTGAGTGAATGTTTGTGTGCGAATGGCTTTACAACTATAACAGTTCATAAGTCATAACAGTTCAGTTGACGCCTATAAGACCAAACAAACAAACGAAATTCTTTCAGATATTCGGGACCTTTATTGTAGAGCGTTTTCCCTTCTCATATTGCCTATATTGCATGCATTAATAAAAATAGCACTAGCTCATATAATATAATATAATATATATAACCCCTTCCTATTCCCAGTGAGCTTCAGGCAAACACATACCATCACCGACGACACCGCCTTCAGCGGACCCGGCAATCTATCTTACAATGCCATACAGGCAAAACATGATGCTTTCAATAGCCGGCATATGTACATATTTCCTTTTTGTATATATTGTAATTTGTTCATTTTTCTTTGTTTTAGGAGGTAAGATAAAAAATAATAATAGAAAAAAA
>NW_027110292.1:82600-84765 GCF_000696795.3 Halyomorpha halys
ATTATATATATTTTTTTCTATTATTATTTTTTATCTTACCTCCTAAAACAAAGAAAAATGAACAAATTACAATATATACAAAAAGGAAATATGTACATATGCCGGCTATTGAAAGCATCATGTTTTGCCAGTATGGCATTGTAAGATAGATTGCCGGGTCCGCTGAAGGCGGTGTCGTCGGTGATGGTATGTGTTTTTGCCACGGTCAAGAGGAGACTACGGTCACGTGATCACTGATTTTTTTCGTAAAGAATAAGAGAAAGAGATTGTTGATCGTTTTAAATGAGCTTAAATATATTTTTTTTTAAATTGTGACAGTCTTGGGCTGGCCAACAGAAGTGAAACTTCTGGAAATAAAATAATTTATGAAATATTAATAATGATATTTATTCAACAAACATACAATAACATTTTTATCTTTTTTATTTTGCTTATTAATAATAATTATTAAATAATGTATTTTATTCGTTAGCAAAATTATAGTTTATATTATCATACGCATTATTATATTTTCCACTTTTCGCCTTTCGAACTCAGTGTGGCATCAAGATATAATGTTAAATTATAGTTCATAACAAAGTGGCTGAAATACTGAACATTTCTCCAACTTACAGTATGTAACTCCCATTCTTAGTTTTCGTGGTATTTTAATCTAAATGCAAAATGCATGCAGAGTTGCCCACTATTTCTTCCGTTTCATCTGTAGTGTTCTCTACCATCACGAAATCAATTTACTATCGTATATATTTTTTT
Source organism: Halyomorpha halys (assembly GCF_000696795.3). Lineage (NCBI taxonomy): Eukaryota > Metazoa > Arthropoda > Insecta > Hemiptera > Pentatomidae > Halyomorpha > Halyomorpha halys. The sequence goes on from NW_027110292.1 coordinate 83,354, forward strand.
TTTCTTGAGTTTTAGACTAATAAAACCATCCATAAAAACCTAAATGTTCCTTATGTAACGGATCTAGCCCGAACCCGATATCATTCCTTCCATTATAAACTCCCTAACCACCCAAACCCACTAGTTTCTAACCTTGCTTCCTCTTCCATTCCTGACAATCCTTCGATGAGCCTGAAAAGAAGATGGCCTCGAGAACTTATATCGTAAAATGTTTTTAGAGTTCTACTACTGGGTAGTTTCTCTACATGCTGTATCATATAAAGATCTTACTTCAAATTTGCTTGTTGTATTTTTTATACAGTTGTAAATATCAATAAATAAATAAAAATAAAGAGTTTTAGAACGTCTGGAAAAGTTTCACTTCAAAATACAAAAACCAAAAACCGCCTCTAATTAAGTACGTCCTAAAGAATTAGCTAAGCAAAACTCAAATGAGATTCGTTATTATCGTCCATTGCAACCCTCAAATACTAATTTTCATAAAAATTCAAGATTATAAATTGTTCGACTTAATTTTTTATTATATTCTGTTCCTGCTGATCCCTCGTGTTCACGAACACAATAACTCCTCCAAACTTATCCAAATCTAGCGTTACTGCAACTGTTGGAAAGCTGAGTTTATGCTGTTTCAACTAATAACAGTATCGGAGGAGAAGATGGTTGGGGGTTCGGTCAAAATATAACACAAATAAGTGAAGAAACTTATTTAATCGTGCCAACGTTTCGGTCAGAATTTCTAGCCATCATCAGGGCTAAGAACAGAACAAGATAACAACCAATGAACAGAAAATGAAAAAAAATATACAAACAGAATGAAATAAAGTAAATAATTGTACAGAATGGAATTAATAAAATTAAAGTGATGAAAGAAGTGGAAAATAAAATGTATACATTGAAATTGAAAAATTAGTTAAAATAACATAATTAAGGAAGTAAAATAAAAACTGAAGTTATATGATGCAAAGAAATATGAATATTTTAGTGTATTAATAATTTAAACATAAAAATTATAACCATAATATTAGATAAAGAAGCAAAATATATCTTAAGTTTAACAAAAGAAATTAATAGATTTAATTTTAAGATATAAATTTAAACAACAATAATAATTATATGGTGAACGTAACTAATAACGTGGGTAAGGAAAATTAAGAAAATAATAGAAAAGGAGGGAGGTAAAATAAAGATAGGGGAAAAAAAATCTTGTTCTGTTCTTAGCCCTGATGAAGCCTAGAAATTCTGGCACGATTAAATAAGTTACTTCAACTTATTTGTGTTATAACACGCCGGCACTACAGGGTCAAAGAAGAATTGATGAAGTTCCTTGAAAGAAAAGACATCACCTGCTTCGAGGAGGTCTATTGTATTGACACCGACGGATCCGTAAGATATGCCGATATTGTCGCGTTTAC
>NW_027110292.1:85204-89413 GCF_000696795.3 Halyomorpha halys
TTTTTTAAATTTATTTATCCATTCAAGTGCTTCTTGTAACCGGCTTTTTATTATATTTTCCTTTGAATCTATGTGTTAGTCTTATTCTCGTAAAATCTATCTATTTGTTTGTTCTTGGTAAACTGATCTACTGCTGTGACTATGAATGATGGTCTGATCTCACATTGCCGTCTAATTTGTTGAATTTGTTTAGTGGCTAACTGAGGAGAATCTAGGAGGGTGAATTCCGGAGAGCGAATTTGTTGATCGGGTAAATTAAAAAATTATGAAATGGTGAAATTGGAAAGAAAAAAGGAATGATTTGAAATATTTTTATTTGGTGTGTAGACCGAAATTGATTGTAAAAGGAAACTAGGGAAAAAAATTGTTTTCTTTATATATTATTATACCATGTAATTATATGTAATTTATATATGTCCGATTACGGATTGATAAGTATGCTGTGTTATATTGCAGCCTGATGTATTTGGGCAGCATAGATGAATAAAATATTTCTCTCTGTGTGTTGACCGCACCCCCAACTATCTTCTCCTCGTATAAGTCATCCACGGTCAACTATCTCTTATGATTAATAGCAGTATCATTTAGATTTCATGCCTTTATATGGTTGGAATATAATTGATAACTGCTAAAAACAATAACAATCGAAAAATAAATGATTTTGATAAATGATTTGCTATTTGTTGGAGACCTTTGTTTTTTTTTTCACTCGAACTGCAATAACTTTTACACGACTTAACCAATCTACTTGAAACGTAGAAATGGTTTAGGGCCCTTTAAACTTCACAAACAAACTAGACCCAAATACAAAAATTAGAACGGGTGATATAAAATAAAACATTTCAAAGTTTTTCTTTGTTCGAAACTTTTTTTCCTCGTATAAAGACAAGAAATCTAAAAAAGTTTCCATTGATATGGGTTGGAAAAGCTAAATTTAAGTTTTCCAACAGTAGTAGTAACAATGGTTAATAGCTTTTGTATTTTAAGCTCATTTCATACAATTAATATATTTTAAAAAGCACAAAACTACTTACAATATAGTAAGTCCAAAAAAATGTGTTAAGTAAAAAGGATACATTTTTAGCGTCCATTGAAACCACCCACAAATACAAATTAGCATAATTATAATAAAAATTCACTGTTATGAAAATTCTTATTTAAGGGTTTTTAGAACTGTGCTTAGATATCGACTTTATTTCACCTCACAAAAATATTTGATGCCACTTTCTTGGTTCAGTCGTTTCAAATTGCTTCTATTTATACGATACTCTTATTACAACATAGTGGGGTAATACTATACCAATCGATTTTTTTTCTGATGCAGAATGAGAAAAAAAATATTATCAATTGTATTAAATGAGTTCAGAAGAAAAAAAAATCAGATTCGTTTTTTAGTGGCCTTAGAAACTCTTAAATAAGAACGTTCATAGAAATTTAGAAATATTTCACTTGGTCCTCTTCGTGACTTTACGTCAGTCGGTATAAAATGTTTCGACAGTATACCTAGATCATAGCAATCAACCAAACATGTATATATTTTCTGTAAGGGCCAAGTAAAATATTTTTTAATTTATATGAAAGTTTGCATTTAATGGTTTTTGAGGACGCTTAAAACGACTTCGATTTTTAAAAACGAGTTCAGATATTTCATGATTGTAAACAATACAAATAGCTTTCCGGTTTCCACTTTTTGAGGTTTATTTAGGTTATACAATCAGATGAAATTCTATATTTAAATTAGTAGTAGTAGATAATTCCTAAGTTAGTTTTGTTTAAAAGCTGTTTCCTTTTTAGTATATATTAAAATTGTATTTACTCTATCCTCAGTAATACAATAACTATGTATAATCAATCATATTAATATTACATATAAAAACATTAATGTAATAAAGGCCTTGTTCAGTAACAACTACTTTTTGTACCAAATCATACTCTCAGTACAATGCATCTATACATTGCACGTATTTATTTATATGAAATTGAATAAAAAAAATTAGCTCAGAAAACAAAAATGTGAGACAAAAATTTCAAATATACAACATTAAACGTTATTTAGAGGATTTTTTTTTTAATTCGGTATTTATCTCCTCCAAGAATTTTTCAATTTTGATAAGACGTGATTGATATTTAGACAGTTCGATTCTATATTTATAACGAATTTATTCATAATCTTAAGAGACGTTTTGAAAAAATGGTAAGAAAGATTGAATTCTTCACAAATAAGTAGTACTTTCGGTAAGTCGATTTGAGTGATAAAGTCCCTGATTGGTAATTGTCTTAAATACGTAATTTGAGCTTCGTGCATTATTTCGTTTTTAGTTGTTCACACTCACCATTTAGTGAGACTTGGTTTTTACAAATTGTATAACTGTTGAAAATTCGAATTCGAACAGATAAGTGAAAGCATTGTGAACGAATAAATACGAATATGTACATGATATCGAGAAAGTAAAATGTAAAACAGGAGGGTAGCATATCCTACTTTCTTTCAAAGGAAAAGTGTAGCCAAAACGAGGGGATTTAATCATGTCCTCCTTGCTCAGGTTTATCTAGATGTAAATAGGAATATCCCTCATTTATGTAATTATCTGAAAGCCCATATTTAATTCCCAAATACCTATAATATAAAATATAGTAAATACTATTTTTAATTAAGCTTTAATTTAATTTTTAATTTCATTAAAATTTTTTTCCGAAAAATATTCCTGCTACTTGAAAATCATTTTCACCATTCTGTATGATTTACCATACCGCCATAGAACCAAATATGACAAAATTTTCTGATGTGTATAGAAATTAACGGGTGAGTTTTATAGCTGAAATTATTATGATTAAATTAAGTGAGCTAATAATAAATTAAAATAAGACTAAATTATCCAAAAAAAAAGATAAATTTAGACAATAATTCTCGCATCCGGATGTTGCCTGACCTACTTTCAAGAAAATGGAAAGCGACATAGTTATGCCGATATTTTTCAGACAAACACAATTTTATTATTTAAATGACCATTAAAATTTGATAATTCGTCATTTAATTCCGTATATGATTAAATTTTGGACAGGAAATTGCTCCTGGAAGATCCTTTTGCAACGAAAATGAAAGATAATGTGTTTTATCAGGCTGTTGAGCAACCAGAAGGAGAAATAATCGTAAATTTAGTGAGTCCTAAATAAAAACGAGAGGACTGGCGATGGACTCTATTCCTGACTCGAAGGTTCGTTGTACCCTGGCTGAAGCGGGGTGAGAGGTGCTGCGGACGGTTTCCCATATACACGTGTCCTCCCACCCAAGGCCCCAGTTTACAACCCCCACCACTTGGGTCAACTCCCTCTATCGTGTCCCGAAATAAAACGAATATCTTAAAACGACTTACCTAAATAAAACTCCACAAATGCGGCTACGACTTGACCGATTTTTCCTCATTTTCAACACTTCCCATTGTTGTACCACGAATTGTGAATTTTGTGAGTGGTCGCGAACGGTTTTCCGTTGTACACGTGTACTAGGGTCACTCACCCTCTACGACGATAAACAACCCAGAGGGCTCTAGTAGTCTAACTCCTTCCATTAACCTATTTAAGGACAGTCAATAACCAACAACTCAACCACCATAGTTCAAAGAACTACATGCACTTTTTAATGAAACCTCCACACAAATGTTCAGGGTTGCAGTGATATGAATTTAAAACCTGAAAGAGGCTGTATATTTAAAACTATCAAAGCACTTGTATCATAAATATTTTTAGAGAGATAAAATAAACCTTTTTAATTCTTAATTATTGAAGGTCATTGTGACCAGAGTGGCCATTCATACCAAATTTACAGTCAAAGTAAAATAAATAAACTAAATCATACTCATTTATTAATGAAAATAAATTAACAACGGTATATTGAAAAATGATTGCAATGTGGTCTCAATTTAATATTATTCACAAAATCACTGATACCAATAAGTGAAATATATGGATGTAATAATAATGAGATTTTTAATTTAAGAATTAAAAAATGTTATTTTAAATTTTAATATTTTATACTTGTTATTAGAAAAAAACTTAGTTGAAAAATAGTAACTTCAAGAATTATACCTTGTATAAGTTAACAAGTAATCAGTGAAGTAAGTCGATAATAATAATAAGTATTGAAGATGGGGATCAATTTCCCGCATCGCAAACTAATAACAAATATGTTTTGAATAATAAAGATAAGAT
>NW_027110292.1:89463-128691 GCF_000696795.3 Halyomorpha halys
GTTGTTCCCGGACCGCTCCTTCAAGATGCTGGGACCCGCTTCGATCCCCCAAACTTCTTTTCCTGGATGATATTAATGACAGTAATCGCCGAAAGATGGCGATAACTACCGGGCCGCGGCGGCAGGTGGCTGCTACACTGCTAGGCCACAACCAGTTTGCGGTGGGGGCCGACCACAAAGCGCTCTTTTACACCGTCAACTACAAGGCCCTTCTCATCTCCTACTTCATCTCAGCCGTGTAATGGCGCGGTCATAGTAAAAACCCATAGCTATGCAGAGAACATGACTTTTGTAGCTCCGCTAGTATACAGATTCCTTATAACTAGAGGCCAGATTTTCGAGCAATTGCATCTTTTCCTCCCCAGCTTCAAATTCAGCCTCATTATAAAATTTATTAATTCATATTTCTAAAAATTGAAGATAATAATGAACGATTTAAGATCATAACCCTATTGATTGGATCATCATTTATTAATTAATATAAAAAAAAGTTTATAAACTATACACCAGTAGTGCAATAGAATCTGAAGTTTAAAATGAACTGTACTAATATAGTAAAGCTCAATTGGTTTTCTAAACCAGAATAATAGTCGATCATAAAGAATATTTTGTGTCTCAGAATTCCATTCAACTTTTGACATACATACGTACATCCGAAATCCAAGTTAAGATGGCAGTAAAATATTATTTGTTCACTTCAGCAATAGCCAAGGCTAGAGATATTTTATTTTAAAATGATTAAAGACAGACTCCAAACGAAAATATGAATCTGTTAACTAACAGTAAATAACTAGCCAGTTAACGTTAGTTATCAATTTGGACCTAATCAGGGCTGAAAAAAATAAAATCACTCTACACCAAAGAAGGCACATCTCAATTGAACAGACTAACTAAATAGAGATGAACTCGTTATCAGTTCTTGCAATAGTGGAGGAAAAGGATTTACGAAAAACCTTACTTCAACTGCAATTTAACAACGATTGACAATATATTTCTTTTATTTTAAATAATTAATTCTTTTGTTGTTTTTTTTGTATTTTTTTAAAAACAAAACTGTTACCTAATCAGCCTCGTGCGCCATACATGTTTATGATAACAAATTGATTTTCTTTTAACAATTTATAATGTGGGGGTTAACTCTCGTACTAAATACACTCCAAACTATTTACCATAATATAATCATTGAATACTTTTAAACAATAAAAATAAATTATTTAAAATAATAATAATAGTAATTAAAGAAGAAAAAAAGAAAAAAAATACAAACAAAACAATATTTCTAGAATTAATAACTGACTTATACTAAGAAAATTTTGTTTGAGTAAATTATAATGATAATAATAAAAAAAATAGATAATTGCTGAGTTTATAGCAGAAAGTCTTGCAATAATCTGGACTTCAGTCTTAAAAGAGGAAGTTGGATTTCCTACGTTGATTCTTGTATTCATTTATTATTTGCGAAATAAAATATATATATTATTCCTGGACAAAGCATCATTAAATAATCGATATTAACAGCACTTGTCCAATTAATTTACACAATAAAAATTCATTATAATTTTTATTATGTAGATTAGAGTATACATATCTGTACCTCTTATGATTAACTGTACCTCAATATGTACGTTGATAAAGTTCCCAACAAAATCTTTTGTGTATATTTAATGTTCATGTCTATAAAAAAAAAACGTAGTCAAGAGGATTTAAAATCAGGGTCGCGAAATATGTTTAACGATTTACACAATGTGTAACATGTCATGTTATCATTTTACACTAAACTAAGATAAATGCAATTTTACAAGGTAGTAACAGATAACAAAAAAATAAATTAAATATGGAATAAATCAAGTTACTATAGAAATGCTGCAAATTGGGAACCTAAATCTCTATGACGTATGGTGTAGGGGTGGAATAGGCTGGTTAAGACGCCCGAAGATCTATAACTTAAGCTGTCCAACAATTTTTGGCCCAGCGCCCACTTTTTCAGTGATAAGCGCCTTCTTCAGTGAAATAAAATATATATTTATTCTTGGAACAAAATCACAGATAATTATTAAATGATTGATATTTACAGAACTGGTCCGATCAATCTACATAATTAAATTGTGCATACAGACGTGGTTGGTCGCACTTGAAATCTGCTTTAATATTTTATTGGGGGTGTCGTTTCAAAATGGAAATATATCGTAAAGAACAAAATAATTCTTACGGCTTTTTTTTTTGGAATTATTCAATATATTTACACTGGCTTGAAAAAAAAATTTTTTTCTCAAAGCGTACCGTCTGGTATAGCTGTTATTGGTTTAAAAGACCGAGTTTTTAAAAATTTTAATATTTTTGTTTAAATTAGAAAAAATATTTTCTTTTTTTTTTAGTTATATAAATATTATTAATTTTGTAAGTTATTACTCTCTGGATTATTAATTTTTTTAAATTGATCTATACTATTTTTAATTATAATAGTTCATGGTTATAAGTTTACATATAGTTAGGGGTGTCTCTTGTCCGAGACTATACCCCCACCTTATTAACTATTAAGAAATTTTAAAAACCATTTAAGGCTAACTTCTAATCGTAAAGAAATAAAAAATATAAAGAGTATCAATAGTAAACAGAAAAAAACAAAAAAAAACGGTAATAGAGCATTACGATTTTTTAAACATAAAGCATTGCGTAAAATAACGGACCGAAAAATGAACGAACGCCGAATTACGTGAACTGCTCCCTGTAAATATGATTCAGTTTATAGCATGAAAGCGAATAAGATGGGCGTGTAAGGTCGTAGGGCTTAGTGATGAGTAGATCCCTAAAATGTATATATACACTGAACCGACAAGTAAACGTTCGTGAGGTAGACCAAAGCGTAGATGGGAGGATTGTGTCGAGACTTTGTTTTGGTTTACATACATTAAATACCTCAGGAAAGTTGGTTTACAAGTATTATACCTTTTAACTACTGTAGGCCGTGCCGGCAACACTTAAACACGCTCGGTCGGATGTCTCACGCCGGTGTGGATGGACTTTTTTAGACGTGTTTTTTTGGGATCTTCAGTATCTTCTTGAAACTAGCTTTAGGAATCTTGACCTTCCCACTCTGGCATATGGCATATAATGACCTATAGGATAACCTGCCCTTCCTGTGATTGGGTTACACATGTGCTCTTAAACAAGAAATCAACATTGATGACATGACCTCGACAACCATGTAAGATATAAACGAATACTGATAAGATCAGAATTTGCAAAGAGTGCTTGGAAAATCGCTCAGATATTCCAACAATTGTTGTTAGTAGAATGTTTCGAGGTATCATGACATTCATTTTAGGAAATAGATCAATCCATATTCCAATGATATAGTTGTCATTTCGGATTCCCCAGTAAACCTTCTGCTATCCGTCATAGGAATGGAAACGAAAACTCATAAGAAAAGGAATGAACATTAACATTACAAATTCCTACTGGTGAGCAGAAACCAAAAAGAGACTAATATAACATGGATCTGCCAATATAATATGAAGCATTGAGGACTTCGATTCCTACCGTTGACGGTCAATATTTACTTTGTGGTGCCCTGAAAAATGAATTTTCTCCCTCTGGGACTCAACGGAGACTTTGAACCAAAAAACAAATATGACAATTTTATATACTAGAAGTAGTCTTGGACGATATTTTTCATAGAATAGAAAAATAAATTCTTCCTAATGGCAGATGAATAATAAAAATATAGGAAAATGATGGATTGAACAAGATACAACGCTACTTGTGTTCATGATGATGTACCTTCCAGTCAATTGGGAGTTAGGTCCTACCAGATAGACCCCTAAGTCGTATGGCAGCCTCAGATATTAAATTCCTCCGAAGAAATAGTTGAAAAAAAAATTAAAAATCGGGTTAGGAATGATATGATAAAGGAGAAACTGAAGATATTCTTGGTCCCGGAAGATGTTTAGATTAAAAACTTGGATTGATTTGAGCATGTCCGGCAGGATAGTGAGAGATATAGACCCTATAAAAATAATAAAGTATTGGCCAATGTAAAGTATTACTTAAAGAAGGCTTCGAGGAGATTCAAGGATATCATTCAATGACTAAATATGAAAGTCAAAGAGCCTGTGGTATAACACGAAAAAGAATAAAAAAAACTTTTCAAAAATAGAGACGTCTTGCGATCTTGGATCCTTTAAAGAGTACCGTCCACGATTAAAAGCAGTAAGGGTTGATAAAGAAAAAGCAACGGCTGAGTTTAAAACTAATTTCATAATTTATTATAATAAATATTTTTATACATGGTATTGTCCGTGGGTGATGCTGGGTAGTCATAAAAAAATAAGATAATTTCAAAATATTACATTTCATATTACGTTTCTATGGTGAAGATGAAAATAAACCAATATCCTTAAGAATCATATTGGAACTGTTGACTGAAAACAGTTGACGAAGTAAAACCCTACCCTAAGACATGGCTTTTTAAACACGAATAGTCCTTTATGTAGCTGAGATTGCGAAATGGAAAAGATGACTACACAATAAACTCTACAATGGATATTATTTTAAGATAATAATACAGTTATACTTACAATTAATTACAAATATGTTTCCTTTAAAAATATGAGATGATGTATACCTCCATACTTATACTATTGCATGGATATCTATTAATTCTCGCATGATCAACAGATATGATATGTATTAATATTTTAACACTATGTTACGTATATTGACAGTATGTCATACTTAAATAAAAGTTCCATATCACGACATATTAGGCGTAGAAATGTCTATAGGGGCTCTATTTAAAACTTGTTAATTGCACTATAAAGTAGTATAGAATAATTATCTTCCTAAGAATTAGTAAGTATTAATCGTGATATTTGCCAAAATAAGTTCATAAAATGTTTTTTCTTCTTTATTTGAGAAATAAATTTTTCCTTAAAAAACTATATCTCGGAAAATATTGAAATTAAAGAATTCAGTTAGTGCTCAATTTGAAACTAGTTAAATAAACTATAAATTAGTTTATAATGATATTTCTATCAATTATAGTTCATTTTATAAATTGACAAATTGTTCTTCTTCTTTATTTGCAAAAAAAAAATAAGCTCTATCTCCGAAAAAATATTGAACGTAAAGATTTCTTCTATCGGGGATCAATTTGAGGCTCGTTAAATACCCCCAAAAAAAGTTTATTATAAATGTTTTTATAATATTTGCCAAAATAAATTCACAATATAATTTTTCCTCATGTTTTGGAAAAACGATGTTTTTTTATTTATTTATTTATTGACATTTACAACTGTATATAAAATACCACAAGCAAATTTGAAGTGAGATCGTAATGATATGATACAGCATGTAGAGAAACTACTCAGTAGTAGAACTATAAAAACATTTTACAATATAAGGTCACGAGGCCATCTTCTTTTCAGGCATCTCGGAGGATTGCCAGGAATTGAAGAGGAAGCAAGGTTAGAAACTATTGGGTTTGGGTGGTTAGGGAGTTTATAATGGAAGGAATGATATCGGGTTCGGGATAGATCGGTTACATAAGGAACATTTATGTCTTTATGGATAGTTTTATTAGTAACAAAATAAGGAGCACTGAGGATTTTACGGAGGATTTTGGATTGTAAGGATTGGATATTAGTGGAGCCCCAAAGTTCAACTCCGTATGTCCAGGGCTCTGTTTCATAATGAAATCTAATAGTATTAGTTCATAGTACAAGTGTAGAAACTAAAGTGGTAATAATACTAATACTTATCTTTTTCATGATAGGGATGACTATTAGTGATATTACAGGAATTAAAAAATACTAAAGTACAAGTTACTATTGTACAAGTCTGTGTAATTAAATTAAGATAAATCTATAAGACTAATAGTATTAGTTTGTACTTTATTATGAAATAGGGCCCAGATGGGCCTTATTATTGTCATGTAGATCAGTCTTTTGTAATGAGTTGGAAGTTTAGACCGTTTGTCTAGTAAGTGCTGTAATAGTCGGAATCTGCGTGCAGTTTCCTGTCTTTTTAGTCTTGTGTGAGGATTCCAGGTTAGTCGTTTGTCAAGGTGTAGTCCAAGATAACGAATCTGATCTACAGTGGTAAGAGCCACATTACTACAGTATACTGTAGGGCAGTCGGTAGGTTTACGACGAAGAGTAAAGGTGATTTGATGGGATTTATTTTTATCCTCCAATTTCAACACCATTCTTCGAGGGTTGTGATATGGGACTGAAGAGTTTGGGATGTAATCAAAGGGTTATTATTAAGGGTTATACTGTGAGTACACATGTGTCATCACCATACGTGGTAAGGATAGTATTAGGAGTTGTTGGGATGTCAGCTATATAGACGTTGTACAGGATGGGACCGAGGATACTACCTTGAGGAACACCGGAAAAACAATGTTAGTTTTAGAAAACTGTATCTCGGAAATAATTGAACATTCAGAACTCTTCAATTGGAAGCTCTTTACATAGACCACAAAATAAGTTAAATGACAGTTCCAGCTATTTGATATATTTTAGGAGTTAAAAGCCGTAAACCAAAAAATTAACTTTTAAATGTGATAAATCAGTCATTCTACGCCTATGCGCTAAGGTAGTAAACTTTTTACCATCGTGTTCTTCAAACATTTTGACATAAGAATCCATTGATAAAAATTAGTTTGCAATTGCTTCTAGCTACAGCTAAATTTCAAACTATTTTTATAGGACTAATGCTCTGTGACATAGTTTCGCCGCATATGGGTGCGTCCTTCAGAGTTATATATATTTTTTAGGCATTAATCAAAAACAAAACTAAAAGTATAATCAAAACATCTATGAATATTATTTTTTTCTTTAACCTAGAATACTTATATATAACAATTTCCATTTATTTATATTAAAAAAATAATTTTGTTTCAATAGATATGCAGTTAGTTGAATCAAATTGTTAAATACTTATAGGCGTACCGTATGTGGGTCATTATGTAAATTTAGCTATTAATTTTTTTAAAAAATGAAAGTTGATTAATTCGATTTTTTTTATATATGTAACCTTCAGGGAATGCTCCTTGATAATATTCTGAACAGGTACTCAATTAAATTTACAGTTTTCCTGATATGGATTTTTAATAAATGTTCAATTTTAGGGAGTAACATATAGGTATAACTAGTTCATGTATTTATTTAAATATTAAATATTCATTTAGTAGCAATAACTCCTAACTTGTTAATTATAAATAGTTTCTAATATAAAACATTTTTTATTTATTTATTTATTGATATTTACAACTGTATAAAAAATACAACAAGTAAATTATGTATGTAAATTATTAGTAAAGTAAATAATGACATAATGATATGATACAGCATGTAGAGAAACTACCCAGAAGTAGAACTCTAAAAACATATTTTAAAACGAAAAATTCATATCGTTAAAAAATACTTCTCACTTTTTCAGTATTATCACATCCATTATGACAATTAAACCCAATATAGAACCTAATAACCAATGTAATAAACAAATATTATACTTATATAATAAATATTATAGTTATATAATAACTTTGAACATATTATATAGTCGAACATTATATGTTCGATCAGGATCTAAAGGAACTAACAGAAACTTTTAGTACTATTCTTTTTATCTAGGTGAACTGACTTATTTGGTATAAAGACTCCCGTGACTATAAGATCGAAAAATATCAAACTGACAAGTAGACCAATTGCTCGTTCACTTAAATTTGGTGGTGAAAATACAATTGTTCTCCTTTTTAATAAATTAGGACATGACAGTTTAATAATACCTTCTTTATTAATTTCACTAACACCATTACCCTTAACTACCAATTGTGAATCTCATTTGTGATAGTTAAGTGGTCATAATAGTAAATATTGAAAGAAAATAAAAAAATTGCCTCTCCATTGGCCATTTTGGTAACTCTCTAGCCCCTAAGAATTTTCATTTAGGCTAGGGAATGGCTGCGGAGGAATCATAGGCAAATTATTATAGACAAATCAACGATCTCTCATCTTTGTACCTTCCAAAAAACAAATACAAGCATATATGTAAAGGGATTCTGATACTAATACCTTGAAACTATATAATATACAAAGTAGAAGTTTTTGCTAGCGTTGTTGAGCAATATAAAGTGACCACCAAAAAGATATCCGCACACTTTTCATTCTCTTTCAAATCCTGGAATCAACTGAAGAGATTAAGGATGCAAACGAAGATCACGTATTTTCTACTTCCTTCTGGTGTGTCTTGATCATCTTTCAGCACATAATATATATTTTTTTCTTTGTGAACTATTCGTTCTTATTTCATAAACAGGCTTGGGAGTAAATGACAACTGAAGATAAAAAGAGTTATTGTGATTGGCATGTTCCATCTAAAATACACATATGTTTTACATCAACACTTGAAAGAATGCTGAAAAGATGGCAACCACTTTTTTTTTTTTTATTTATCGAAAAAGAAACTGGTACTTTTGATGTGTAAAATCGTAGTTTCAGCTTTGTAACATAACTAGGGAGTGACAAAAAAAAAAATTATATATTTTATAACTAGTAACTAAAAATGAGATAGAAATGTTGGACTCAATTAGAATAATAACAGAAAAATAAAATGATTCATATTCAGATGGTGGATAATCCTTAAAAAGGTCTATAACTGAAATAGCACCTAAATTGGATAATTTACGTAGATATGGTCGGTTACGCCTGACGGAGTGACCAACAGTAAATAGCTTATTTCCCTCAGGAAATGTGTTACCACCTGTCAATCCGTGTCAGTTAGTTTACGAAATCGGTTGCATTCCCTATCACATGTACATCATAATAAACTTTGAAATTGCACATTACTGAAATAAATCAAATTAATTTTACCAAATCAAAATGAATATCAATTTATTTATTTATTTTTTTAATTCTCCTTAAAAGGTCCATCAAAGTAAAAACCTGCGAAAGGTCCGTTCACATCACATCTACTTATAATATATTTATTTTGGATAAATAATATAATATAATATATACAATATAATGATCTTATATACAATATAAATATAGACCTACATTATTTAAAAGTAAAATGCGTAAGGTAATGTTAGTAAAAACTAAACTATTTTTAATGTAAAATGTAAACTATTTTTCCCAAGAACAAAAATAAAAAATGCTTCAAGAAGTTTGTCGGAGGGTGCAGTCAGCAAAGAACAACATAACCATATTTATTTATTATAATATTATTATTTATTTATTATAATGGTTTTGTTTATTTATTGTTCTTTGCTGACCGCACCCCCCGACAAACTTCTTGAAGCATTATCCTATGGTCAACTATCTACACCACATTAAAAATAAAAAATAAATAAGAATTGAAAGAAAAAATAAATAAATTAAACTAAACAAACCGGTCACCCAACTTGCATTACGGCCTGATTAAAACAGAGATTTTAGGAATTAAAATCATGTTATTTTTATTTTATGCTTTCTCACAACCGGAAGTAAAGAAACTTTGACCATGGAGGAGACGAATAAAAAATTTACTCTCAGAATTAATAATTTTGTCAAGTATTTTAAGTTTTAAGACTCAGGTAGAGGTATTGACCACAAAATTTCCACCTGAGAGACTTGTAGAAGGGATCCCAATATCATAGCAGGTGCTAAACCTATGGGGCTCACCCCGACCTGTTACCTGGAACGGCGAGACATTTGCCGGTGGTCTTCCAGTCTTCCAGGTATATCCGGAACTGAATTCAGCAGACGGGTCGACTGCACCACCCGCCTAATGAGGGCAGCCTAGTGGCCTTGTCCACACTGACTGCACCACCCTGCCCAGAAATATAATTTTATTAAATAAATTTTCCCATCCTCAGTAAATATTTCAGAAATTAAAACAATCAACTATAGCCATGCAAACTAGCTTGAATTATATCATAACATTTTTTGTTAAACTTAAACTCCTTAATTTATTTATAAACTTCAATAATACCCTTGTTATCAATAAATATAAAACAATTATCCTGTCTTATTATTTAAAACATAACCCAAAGCTGTGTCATTGTCATGCCTGATTCATTTCGAAAGCTCCTCTTAAAATATTTACCGTATGTTATAATTGTTTTCAATCAAAACATTTTAATTTAAGTATTATATTATATTCACTATTTTTAAAGTTATAATTTTTATTTTATTTTATTTTTTTACTTATAAATTTTCGTCCATTATAAATTATTTGAATGGCATTGTTGTTGTTGTTGAAATAAAACTGTTTTTATTTTGTCTGTTGTTAGCATATTGAGTTCCCAAGTTTCTAGTAATTTATCATTCTTGTATAGCTAGCTTCATATAATTTTTGGATTTTTAAGCTCACTATCTGATATTTTAGGTTTATTATAATTAAACTTGAATTGAATTTTAATGCTATGTAAAGTAAGTAGCATTTATATTTCTTCTTTGTATTTTAGATTCGTTTTTATTATAAATTATAATAATGTTATATGTATTTCATTATTTACAAAACCAAATGCAATTTCTATTTCACCAGTTTACAAATTAGAATTACCCCGCTTCTAGCCAAGAACATATTTTTCACTAATTATTTAAAATTTTAGCAAAAACCTTGAGTATTATGACGAGAAAATAAATGAAGCTTTAAATAAATTTTAAAGCTTGGTTTTCTCAAGATAAGAAATAATTATCCCGAAACATGGAAATGTTATTGTTGAATTTATTTTTGTGAAATCTTCGCAGTTAGTGATGTACTGCATAATACATGTTGCGCTAGATAATTATCTATACTTTCTTTCCTATCACTAAGGAATTTTCCTAGTGTATTTTTTTTTTATTAAATTATGAATGTATGCAATAAAAAAACCCTATTACGTCAAAAATAAAAAGCTTATTAATAACTTAATAACTACAAAGAAAATTCAATTGAAAAACTTCTTTCATAAAAAAAAAAAAAACATCAAAGTTGCAATATTGAAAAAAAAAAATTATTTGCGTTTTATTATTATTTTTTAATTTTAATAGTTTAAGTATTATATAATACTTCAATATGTACGAGATTTCCTATACCATTATAAGCCACGCATCCCCAAACCATTGCATTCTCACCTCCATGATTCACAGTACCTGAAATGTTTTGCTTCCTGAATTATTTACTTTTCCTTCGACATATCGTCTTTCTGCCATCATATCCAAACAAATTAAATTTACTCTTATCAGAGAATAATACATTTTCCCCAAAACTGATGAGCTTGTTGATGTAATCCCTAGCAAAAAAGAGCCTTTTTTCACTGATTTGAAGGTTTGAAGGCGCTTAAAGGTTCTTTTCTCGGGACTCTGCTGTAAATTCCTTCAGAATTTAAACATTTCTAATTCTTGTGGTGCTCACAAAGACCCCAGAAGTCGATTCGACCATATTGGCTTGGAGACCTGCACTAACTCCTAGATTTTTTACCGCCTCAATTTTGATTTTTCTTTTCATCCTCTCATTTACATTCTTTGGACGTCCTTTGCGCCGGTTATTTGTAGTTGTACCTCTTTCATTACGTATCTGACAGTAGATAAATTAATACCTAACAAATCCCCTAATAAATCGCGATACGATTTTCTTTGATTTCGAAATAATATAACTTTTTTGCGAGTAGCGGCACTTAGTTCACTTGTTTTTGGCATTAGGATCGGTTAAATTAAAACCAACTTAATAAATAGATTGAAATATTTTATAATACTGATAGAAAAGATTATATTCAATATACAGGATTATATTCAAGCAAACAAACAAGAGCAAGTAAACAAACAAGAGCAAGTAAACAAACATAATGTGCAAATACTTTTTCCTGGTGTTTATATTATGTTTAAATACATTTTTATTATGATCAATATTTTTAATTTAATTTACACTGTTTTTTAACAAGTTTTAATTGTGCTTTTTATTAAGGAACCTCAAATTATTTTTTTATTATTATTTAAATTCATTATATAAAGAAAATACAAGGTGTGCAAATACTTTCTTCAGTCACTGTATATATACAGTTCTAAAGTAATTCTAACATTAAAGAGACCCTACTGGTCATAAAAAAAAATCTTTTTAAAATGATCGGTCAAACAGGAACATGAAAAAATTTCTTAATGAAAACAATCACGTCAATAGTAATATAATTAATACACTTGGAAAAAAAATATTTTTCATGAAGTGGAAATTTAACTAACCAATAGCATTGACCAATTCCAGCCATTTTTTTTTTTCAACCAATAGAACAGCCTGTGACAAATTTGCTCAGTTGTTGGTGTTCAGAATCATGGTGTGTACTTTATGAAGCTGCAGCACTCTTTATAAAGTGAGAAAACTACAGTCCTTTCAGTAGGCGTCTATCTTAACCAATCGGCACACTGGACCCCCCACTCTTTTGATCCATAAACTGATATGAATCAAGAATAAACTGAGAAGAACGATTCATTCAAGATAGAGCGGTTTATCAATGATGTTGAATAGAAACTGATGTACTTAAATAAATAGACTTTAAAAGCTATTCATGAATATGCTAACAAAACATTAAGAAAAGCACCTCTTGTAGAAGTTTAATTATTCTTTTTAATGATTGGTAATTTTCAAAAATTAAATAAATTAATGATTTTAACTAGTGTGTTGTTTATAAAGTAATGTTAAGGGCCCCCATGGTTAAAAATAGCCCCACAAATACTACTCTGTGTACTAGATTTGCTATCGTTAAGAGAGGATAATAGCTTCGAATTACTTAATTAATTTATTTAAAAAAAATTAAAATTTCATTTGTATATTCGCCCGTCATAAGGAATTCTTAACAAATTGTTCAATGATACCTATCATTGAAAATTAATATGCCTACACATACCTTTAGAGAATCATCTGAAGCAAGGGAAACTAAATCAACTGACATGAAACATCGAAAAGAGGTTAGTAGCAGGGCGTTCCTCTCACAAATTATTCCAGATTATATACGCACTATTGATCTGCTTCTTTTTTGATAGTGACCCCCCCCCCGGAAAAAAAATTCTAAGAGGTCAAGCAATATAACATAGTTTATATATAGGTATGAGTGATGAAGCACTACTGTACTACATGCATTTAAAAGGCCTAAGTGGAGTGGAGTTGTATTCTGATACCCAATAGGTCACCACGCCTAACGTAATAATTAAGCTATGTATAAATAAATCTATACATCGTAATAAAAATCTATATATGGTATAAATAAATTTAACGTACAACAACTGTTAGAAGGGAGAGTTTTCAGGTTTGGAAAATATAGGTATTTCATTTTAGAATTATTGGTCCTGGACTCTTCGTCCTTAGGTAAGTTCTCTTATCGAGGTGTATCGTTTTCCATCCTCAACTGAGATTCTAATAATAATAAAAAATTTTTTCCGTATTATTCGCCCTTGAGAATTAACATTCCGCTATTCTCCTATATACGTCGTTTACAAACACAATTATTAGGTATGTAGATGATACTGCATATGGATCGACTAGTTAAGTGAAGGTTGAACCCGTGCGTCTGTGCAGAATCACAGTCGGCCAATATTGCAGCTCGCTCCCCATACAACGCATAATGATGACCCCGCTTCAACTGAGCAATCAATAACAGAAGGAAAACAAATACATTACAGAGAATTTAAACCTTTACCGATCGTATCACGACTTGCAGAAAGATGAACACAACATTAAATAAAACTATTTCAGAAAATATATCAGTCTTTTGCTTGAATAGTGGTACATCTGACAAAAAACAAAAATTTAGATTAGATTTATTATACTGTATATAGGTTATACCGTAGTTATTTTTAACTATGGTTAATTTTTGACAACCCTACTAGCTTTCGGATAGTCTACAGTGTGACCACAAAATAGTAATATATATAAATACATTTATAGTAAATAAAGAAACCCCTGTCCACGGTAATTTGTTTAAAACACATCCATTTCAAAATAAAACCAAAGCTTGTACCATTATTCAAAGCAGTGATATTAATAAACAAATTAATGCACCGATAAGTAATAAAGTAAAAACTTTATAAATATGTTTCCCTGTGTAGGCCTTATTTTTTCCAATCGTATAAAAAAAATTAGTCCTTTTATTAACCGAAGTTAGTCACACACACCTGAAAGAAAAAGAACCTTGACCAGTATGTGTCAGTTTAATAGTTGGAGGGAATTTATTTTAGTAATCGATTTCATTGCAGAATTATTTTTGTTTTCTTTATTAATCGGGTTTTTCATCTTCATAATAAATATTACAAAATGTATAGCATGTAACCAAGTTCAACAAATCTAACTTACAAAACAAAAATTTCTTTTTGTACAATAACATTATGTAGATCTGGTCATAATGACAAAAATAATAGTAGGAACAGAACTGGTTTGATGGTCAAGAACGTCATGGTCGTGAGTGGTCACATCTTACAATAATAAATAAAATAAAATAAGGAAACCCTCAATGTTGGGAAATTTGAGAATCTAATGCGAAAATTGTGGTATACAATTCTAATCAAAGAGTTTCTTAAATTTAAAACAAAAATTTGTTTATTGATTTGGTTTCAAATCAATATATTTGAAATTGAGAAATAGCGCTTTTATTAATGTAATTGAAAGAAACGAAAGAAAAAGAAAATTATTAGTGCCAAGTACCAACATGTCTAACAGGTAAGTAAAATATTCAAATACAAAAAAAGACTTAGGAACACTAAACTATTTTAAAAAAGATTTTGTTTTCCCTTCAATAAAGTACACAACTGGTTAGACTGTTCTCCAGTTCATACCTGTGTAAATTCAAGTTTCTAATCCAGGAAAACCATAATTAAAGTATTTTACTTGATCAGTTCTATCCAAAATTTTCATGTTGAAAACTTTATTATTTGAAACTTCTGTTTTCTTTTATCAGTTATTAAGCTTGACCAATAATAAATATAAAAATTGTAGGTTTCTGTCTTTTATTAGCTCGAAATAAACTTAAATAGTTGCCTGCTATTCTGGTTGGCTTTATATAATTTTCTAATAGTTTTTCCTTTCAGCTACAAAATTAGCAGATCAGGTTAGCTGCTGTTTGCTGATTTTAACAGTTACTTGCGTTAATTTAAAACTAAATGTGTAAGTGCTTACATTTTTACAGTTTCATTGAACACTTTTACCAAATTAATTTTCCAAAACAAATACTACCTTTTAGTAATCTCCTGTAATATAACAATAACACTAATAACTCTTGTTTTCATTTACATATTACTGACCTGCATCTTATGATAACATAATAAGCACTCATTCGATAAACATTAGCATTATCATGATAAAATATAATTGAACAATTAGGACCAGCGGTTAAACAACACAAGCAGTACTAATATTCTAGGGCAGTAAAAAAAAAAATTAGTCTGTAGACGAAGCTTTGCCAAAAAAACTTTGTTTATCATGAGAATGAAGAACTAAAAGAGTTCATAAAAATTGCTAAGGAGGATGTATTTTTTTGAGTACGCGGGGACTAATTTTGATCTTTTAATGAAATATTGGTTTTGGTCCAAGTGGCACGTGTTTCTTGAGTAATTTTTACGCTGAATCTAATGGCAACAAAACCAAGACGAAATAACTATATTAAAAAAGTTCTTTATTGTAAACTAAAATTAACATATTTCTATTATTAATAATAACTTTTTGTTAATTTTTTCTCTAATAACTAGAAAAATAAGATTTATAACATCCCATTCCCCAACTTAACATCCAACATAAAATTATAGAAAACAAAGCAGTATAACATAGTCCTGACATTGAGATACAAATAAAAAGTTTTCGGGAATAATCAATTTTATAGAATGCTATAAAAAATCCTTGGTATTTTAGTTATTAGAAAAAAAGTTATAATTTATAATTATAAAATACCACTTAAAGATCAGGAATCTTGGTTTAAACTCATGCATAAAAGCACCTTAACCTTTTTTAAGCACCATTTTTAGAATATGTAAACATAATTCACCATGTAAACATGATTTTATTAACATAGAGAGGTTTGAATTGAAATATTGAAAAACGCTACGAACTTATTTTACAACCTAATAGGTAATGGAAAACAATAAGGAAAAAGTTTCACTTTCTAATTTATTTAAATTTATTATTCATTGAAAATTAAAACTTCAAGGAAATATTAATTTATATAACAAAAATATAACTTTTAATTTTAAAAAATCAGTGTTTTCTTTATGACTATTGTTTCTCGAAATATGATGTGACAGGAAAATTCTTTATATTAATCGTACAGAACAGTTATTTTCTGTCCGCAGTTTAAAGAGGAACATAAAGAAATGAGCTAACGGGATTGACATAGTTCGAACACAAGATTCCTTTATAATTTTATGTATCACTATTCTGGAGATCAATGGTGGACGTAAATTTATTTTTATGGCACCACTGGTCATGTAACTGTACTTAAGTGTACCAGGTATTGAACCCGAAACCCTTCATACCCACACCCACCTACATTGGTCAGTACTTCTGTAGATTTGAGTGCATAAGGATGGATTGCAGTAACTCAACAAAATGCAGAATCTAGGAAATGATCTACTCAAGAAGAAATCACTTGTTACATTAAGGTGAGTAATTATGATTTTATAAATTATATGACAATTATAAAATATAGTTTGTTAAGTCATTGAATAAACCGACCATCTCTCCCAGAGGTCTTTGCTACAGATTTATCAGAGGTTTCTTAATCTGTAAAACTGGTTCCAATTAGAAATTGAAGTAGTTGTTAGTAAAAGTTTCGGAGCATTAACCGTGACTATAACATCAATACATCAAATCTAAAATCAAACAATGCCAGGTAAAATATGAATTTTTATCAGTTAATTAAGTCTTTGATTTGTATTATTAGTGGAGAAAATAGGATATGATAATAGGACTTGATTTTCGTGGTTTTCTATTCAATTATCATTCTTTTTCATTTTTCAACAAGTGTACATGTGCGTACCCAGAGGGGGGCAGGAGTTATTAAATAATTAATTTTTTTTTTTTTAGCAACTAATTGCAATAACTAATAAATCTTTGCTATAATTATATACAATTGTATTAATCTTTTGGTTTTATTCAACTTTTCCGTTCAGAAATGTCACAACCTGACTATAGCTCCCTCCCCCTATTTGTGGGCCTGACCTCATACCTCGTTTGCAATAAGAATTAAAAGTCATACGAGGAGAAGATGGTTGGGGGGTGCGGTCAAAATAAAACACAAATAAGTTGAAGTAACTTATTTAATCGTGCCAACGTTTCGACCAGAATTTTTAGGCTTCAACAGAAAATATAAATGACATAAAGTAAATAATTGTACAGAATGGAATTAATAAAACAAAGTGATAAAAGAAGTGGAAACTAAAATGTTTGTATGTATTCTCATGATTATGAATTAAAATTTAGTTCATGTGAAATAAAATCATTTTTATAATTTTTCCAAATACCTAATAATTATTCCTTTTTAATCATTGAGGGGCTTAACTTAATAAATTCGAAAACTCCAATACAACTAATGAAACGGAAATTGTTAAATATAAAAACTATTTTTTAATAGACTTATTTTTTCAAGTTCATTAAATTTTTAATACGTGTGATTAGTAATTTTAGTCGTGTATGAATGAATAATTGAAAATAATAATAATAATGTATCTCGAAAAAGAAAGGAATGATTTAGATGGAAAGCCAAAAATTTGTAAACAATTGTGACCCGGGAATGGGTGCGGCGGAGTGGGGGAAGTAGGGGTCGTGACGTAGAGTAGGAAACCGTCCGCGGCACCTCCACGTGCCACTCCTGACCCCCTTGTTAAAGGTCATTGATACTGCCGCGAGGTTCCTGGGCCTACATAAAATTTCGGCAGATTCGGTCGTCTCCGCCGGCCTTCGGCAAACTCCGCAGTCACTCCCCGCTTCTCTTGTCTTAGTAAACATTCAGAATGTACCTCCCCTATAAGCGGTAGGGGTTGTTTCTGCCTCCGTCTTCGGGGTTGGATAAGCAGGGTGTTCAAGAAGAAGAGGTAGAAGAGAACAAAGGAGGGAGAAATCAGATATAGTGTAGGCAGCAACTAATAGTGCCATAAGACTTACAGGAGTAAGATAGGTCAAGAAGAAAAAAAAGACAAGGTAGGAAAGTGTACTGGTATCATTCTTTAATAATATAAAATAGGAAAAAATATTTGCACCATTACATGCAAAAATTTTCAATTAGATCAATAACTAATTTCAAGTAAATAGAGCTTTCTTTTTTAAGTATGAAATAACCGATTTCATTTCAAGAAAGCTCTGCAGTTAAAATTTGCTCCATGACCTGCCTTGAACTCATAACAATCCGGTGATCAAATAAAATATTCATTTAAGGATTAAGTCTTAATACAAGTAACTTGGTTGAAGTAAAGATTTGGCCAGTTTAAAGTTATTTCAAAGAACTAACTAGATGTCAGCTTTGGGTTGGCTTTCGCTAGTTTTATTACTATAGAAATCTAGTTAAGTGTAATTTACTTCAATACAAAACAAAAAATAAAAGGCTATTTTACACATTTTTTACAAAAATCGGTTATTTTATCTTAAAAAAAAGTAAAGAAATAAAAAAAAAATGGATTTCCTTTAAAAACGTTTTAAGTATAAAATATATTTAGTTAGTAAAATAATTTAGGATATTTCACCGATTTATGTATAAATATTTAAAAGAGGGCAATTTTTGCAATTATTTGATATCATTTCTGAAATTCCATTTATTCCCTTTGTAATATAAACTCAATTAATCCAAAAATATTCCCTTGGTTGATATATATTCTATCGGAGCAAGTGTATTTGGCAGCGCAATATGGCGCTGGCTGCCCTGTTCAGTGCCCAGATCCCCAGGGCAATCGGTCAGATAGGTGTCCTAGCTCGATCGTTCACAGTCAAATGTTGCCCGCAAAGTGTTTTAAATGTTCCATAGCTTTCTAGCTCGAAATTGCGGTAGGCGAGACGCCGGGAGTCTCTGATACGATAGGCGATTCTTGAATAATGTTCGCGAGGTCAGTCACAATATGGCGTCGCCTCCTTCCGTGCCACAGAACTGACCACACTTATCCACTTTGTTATTTGCCCAATGGCCTCTGAATGGATCTTACACCGAGCTTCTTAGACCTTGATCTGACATTTCAGTGCACGTTTTCGAGCAAGAAGTTAACAAATATATCGACTTTGCCCCGAAGCCTTACACATCTTTAGGAAGCCGCCATTTTCTTCGGCCATCCTCTGAAATCACTTTTACTTTCGAAACACAGAGTTTGCAGGTAATGTTGGTAGTAGTTATCTTGTTTTTAAATTATTGGAATCAGAGATGTCTACTTAAATGATACATGTTTTACTATTTGAGTTTAGTTAAGTACTAAAGTATTAAACTATTTAGAAGGAGGCGTGGCAACATGAAAATAATTATTAGTATTCACTAAAACTTTTTATTGTGAACAAGTCGAATCGTCCTTTCTTAAGTGAAAAGGTAGTCTAAAAATATTTTGTTAACTTAAATATTCAACTATGATATTACTCATCGAAGTGGATATAAGTTTGTCTATTTAATTTTTTTTTTTAATTATCAATTTGTCTGGGTAAATAGAATCATAAAAATTTTGCTGTAACAATTTAAATTTATTATTACGTAAGTAATTTAATTAATACCTAAATATCTTATTTTATACTTTTTATATTATTATTTTAATTTTTTATAGAACCTTTTAAACCTGTAAACGCATGTACATTTGTAGTTTCTTTATTTTGTATGATTTTCTGATATTGCATATTTTTGCAATGTTAAGTCCGGGAACAGCTGGGAAGTTGGAAATCATATTATTATATTTTATTAATTTTGTCACCTGGGAGATGTTATCAATAGTTGATATTGAATTTTGGAAAGTACATTACTGAAACTGTTAGAGAGCCAAGACGTCCCCACTGCTGTATCAGTTGTCGAGGTCGGTGATCTCCTGGAAGGACGGCACGTGGAGGTATTGTGGACGGTTTCCCACTCGTGACGTAGTTTGATCCCTTTCTACTGCTTCTACTGATCACTATTCTTTTTTTACGGCCATCTTTATGATTATTGCTTATTTTTTTTTTACTGTTCAATATTTTAGAGACATTATTATTAATATCACATTTTTCTGGAGTAAACATAATGATTTTCGAGTAAAAATGTAACATTTTCTATTCATGGTTCGTAGCTATCTGCTTAATATTGATTATATCTATATATTTTTTTCTAGTTAGGAACTTCTATTAGATAATTCCTATATTTTTTCAGACTATCTAAAATTTAAATTCTTTTTTTTTAAATAAAAATAAAAGCTTCTGAATACCAAATAAATATATTATTTTGAAGTTGTAAAATCTCATTTGAATATATAACATAATAATACTCGATGCCCGACTTGTAGTTCATTACAATTATTTTCGATCATGCATAAAGTCAGGAAAGGCTTATCTACCTTTCATTGTGGGGATAATTCATTTATTGGCCTAAGAAAGTAAACATTGTGGAATTAGAATTGAGGTTTAAATATCCAATTATGTAAGGAGAGAAGCTATGGAAGGGGAGTGGTCTCCCTGACCTAGGTTCCGCAGTGTTGGGCAATAGGACCGGCACGTGGAGCTACGTCACAGGTTCCTCAGGCGCATGAACCCCCACTTATTTCCACGTGCACCAACTCTCTCATACAGTTCAGTTCGAACTCGGGAGTCAAGCATGGAACAACTCCACAACAAAGACTGGGTTAAAAGTCTTTGGACTTCTTGTAAAGAGAAAAGTGGGCACGGTAAGGGTCGCTAAGGGCTACAGTCAAGATTTAACTTTTATTTTATTTTTATTTAATTTTGTTTATTTTAATTTTTTTTGTTATTTTATTTTTTTTCTGACATTGCCGGCTTGTGACTGAAGTGAAGTGTTTTCCACAGATACCCTGTGGAGCAGAGTGTCCGAGATGGTGGGTTACTTCAGTCAAGAAGAAGGTAGGAACGAACCCTTACCCGTAGGGGCGGACTGTACCTTGAGCCCCCTGTTACCCCCCGGAGAACCCAATAAGGAGGAGGCCAAGAGAGTCGTGTGTAGTCCGGATTTACCGGTGGTTTTTCAGCCAACATCGTCTGAAGAAGCACCTCCTGATTCCAGCACCGCAGAAACCTTCAATTGTTCATTTTGTCAAAAGAGCTTCTCCCAGAAGAATGCTTATCAAAATCATTTGAAAACCCACACGAAGGATGGAGAAGATCCGTATCAGTGCAATTTTTGTGGCAAGACATTTGCGGTTCCTGCTCGTCTTACGCGTCATTACAGAACACACACTGGAGAAAAACCGTACGAATGTGAAATATGCCAGAAGTCTTTTTCAGTCAAGGAAAACTTGAGTGTTCATAGAAGAATCCACACGAAGGAACGTCCTTACAAATGTGACATATGTGAACGTGCCTTCGAACACAGCGGTAAACTCCATAGGCACATGAGAATACACACGGGAGAACGACCGCACAAGTGTGTGGTGTGCAACAAGACGTTTATACAAAGTGGGCAATTGGTAATCCATATGCGGACACATACAGGGGAAAAACCGTATGTGTGCAAGGATTGTGGCAAGGGGTTCACTTGTTCTAAGCAGCTCAAAGTGCACAACCGTACACACACCGGTGAGAGACCATATTCCTGTGAAATTTGTGGTAAGTCCTTTGGTTACAACCATGTACTCAAGCTACATCAAGTTGCTCACTATGGAGAAAAGGTTTACAAGTGTACCATCTGCAATGAGACATTCACATCGAAGAAATCTATGGAAGGACACATTAAAAGCCATTCAGAAAATCCAGGACGGGAAGGTGGAGGAGCCGAAGAAGCTTCCTGTGCATCGTCAGCAAGTGATAAGGAAAACAAAGAGTCACCAAAACCTGCAGAATATCCTAACATCACAGAATTATGTGGCTATTTGTATCGTGGAGAGAAACCTGGGGGGTTGGATCCTGCGCTACTAGCGGCTGTTGCAGTAGCGACATCCGAAAATTCCGACGAATATAGGCCTAGTCCGGAGCATGTTCTGGAGACACCCGGAGTAAGTGACAGCCCTATCTACCTGGTACCTACCTCGAATCGACCACATAGCTCTCCTTCGCCGCAAGAAGAGGAGGATGCGCGGGAAACGATAAGCCTTCCCCCGAGGAAGAGGTCCAAGGCAATCCTGAAGTCGATGGAACGGGAAGAAGCTCCACCGGTCAGGTATTCGGTGATACATTATGCCAAGGCGTCTTAAGAAAGTATTACAGGTCACAACCAGCACTGCCGTTATGATCCAGGACTCCAGGATTATCTGTGATACAAGTAGTACCTTTTTACACGCCTCTTTAAATATATATATAGTTTTATCATGTATTTAACAATATCTTTTGTATATTACTATTAGTCGTGAGAATTATTTCGGTTTATATTAACGGTGTATATAATTATTATGTTCTATGTGCAATATTTTTGGAAGTGATACCAGAAATTAATCTGAGAAATGTTCTGAAGGAATACTTCCTATTTTATTTACATTAATTAAAGTCTTAGGTGTACTGTTATGTTAAATCATGTATCTGAATTTAAACGTTCAATGTGTTATAATGTTAACTTATTATAATGCCAACAACATTGCTACCTCCTAGATGTAGTAAGTATGACTTACATAAAGTTTATGTGTATTTACGAGAGTACAAATTATCTCGTTTATCTGACTACTTATGATTTTTTTTTAGTTAGAAAATTGTTTTATTGTTTAATCGTTTGTGGTTAGGATTGAATGAGATTGGCATTACTTATTGATGAATAAGGATGTGTAAATCGTTATTGTATATTAGCACTTATAATCATAGATTATTTGATGGAACTGGCACCTCAGTACAGCAAAAAAAGTATTAGACGCAAATGCTCGAGGCTATTAAATACCCGAAGCTTTGGTCAATACGAGATTGTGAATAGATTTTTTAGAGAAATGTTTTAATCCACAGGATTGTAGCTTTATGCGTTCGTACTGGCTAATTATTATTGTTCTTACTAAATGTTTATTATATCTTCTAAGACTGTACGCTATTTGATAATATACGGATAGTGTAATTGACAAAGAGAACTGATTACATTATGTACTGATTGTCATTTTTATTATATATAAAAGTTGTTTCATAGAAAAATTTTTTTAAGAAAATAAATAAAAATGGTCTTTTATACCTTTCCCAGCATAGTAGTTGTTTGTCATTTTGAATGTATGTATGTGTAATCTATAGGTAAAACTGCTCCATCATACCTTCTCCAGTAGTTTATTTAAAAAGAGTTCAAAATAGCATTGCTAAGCATATGCTGGTTTTATAAGTGTTTTATATGAAATTTGAAATCATTACTAATGGTAGTGATTTTAATTATCTTAAATTTTATTATTGTGTGTACTCATAATTAATTGTATGAAATGTTCCTCTCAATTATTGAGAACACTCATTAGTTAATTCATAGTTGCGAAAACCTTTTTAAATGGTAATTTCATTTAGCAATTCAAACTAATAATTCCACAATAAAGTTAATCATTATTTGTTAAGTTTTTTATATATATACATAACCCTTATTAATACTCCATATTATTGATTTATTTTAAAACATTGTCATAAATGGTTTATTTGAGTATGAGGGGAACTGTTACTATGAAGAGATTCAGGTAATACATAAAAGGTAAGTTTGAATTCAATATAATATATTTATGGTCAGTAAATCAATTAAAAATCCAATAAAAATATATGCACTCTAAATATTTATATGTATACGTTAATTTCAAAATATTTCATAAAACTACTTATTAGAACTATTTTAATGAAGAATCCTTCATCTTAATGGATTCATTCGATTTGTAAACTATTTGACAAAGGTTTCATATTAATATCTAAAAAAAAGTATGTGGATCAAAAATCAGTCCACGTTATTTTATTTTTTATCTATTTAATTTTTTTTTAAATACTCAATTCTGTTCAAAATGTTATTTAAATAATAAATTTTTCCTGCTAAAATTTCTAATTTAAATATTCCTAATTTGTACAAATTTTCATCTTATGCGATTAAAATGCATGGCACTATACTGTACCATGATAGTTCAAAACCAAATTGAGTATTTAGATTTACTCAAATTTAAAAAGAAAAATGGTATTTTTTGACACCAATAATGAAACTTTTTTAGAGATAGTAAATTCCATAACCGCTAAAAATAAATAGTCCACTTGCATAACAAAACGAATAAAACTCTAAATGAACCTTAAAATCTAAAGTTAATTAAGAACTATACTATATCTCCGCCATAGAGTGTATGTATAAAGTTCAAAGTTAGCAGAACGACTAACTCTAATTTCAATAGTTAGAAAAGTACTTTCCATAATATTTCAATCATTGACCATTTAATCAAAGCTAAATAGATGTGGAATTAACATTGAAAATACCTGGACCAAATCCATAAAATCAGTCAAACTCATTCTGTTAACTGAAGGGCTCTTATGAGTGACACCAGAGACAAGCTTAAAACATATTAGGATCTAGGGTGAAGAAAATAAAATTTGTAGCATTAATAACTTAGGAGTCGTTTAATTGGATAGAGGTTCTGACCTGCCAGTAAATGATAAAAAATAAGCTGCAATGGAAAAGTAATGAGAAAAAGGTAAGTGTTTAAAAAAAAAAAAAGTATTGAATGCTATGATTCTAATAAGATATACCTCCTGCTTATGTCAGCAATTTGGGTAATCCAAAAGACCCTTTTAATATGACAGTAGTATATGTGTCATTCTTTCTACGTACGAGGTACGATGTACGTACACAAATGTAAATGAAAAATCTTTATTTAGAGGAAGGACCGTACTGCAAATTCACGCATTCGGAATAGTCGTTTTACAGTAACAGGTAATAAAAAATTCACAAAATTTGAGTTCCACATAACCCTAGAGTGTCTCAGGTATTAACTTTTACATATTTGAATACTCCTACCAACGACATGAAAAAAATTGGGGCAGGATTTCTGACAAGAATACTCAGCAATACCTCACACTCCTGTAATCACTTTTTTTTTTTTTTTATTATTCATGTACCGTAAAAACTAGTAATTTCAATGATGGCCCTTTTATCATAATATAACACTGAAAACGTAAGGAACAAATCAATCGAAAAAACAAAACAAAAAAATCAATGTAAATGTTTTACTTTTTTCAGGATAGAAAAAGTAGCACTTGTAGATAATAACCCATGTACGTAAATATAATAATATTAATAATAATAATATAATTAATTTATTAAACATGAGTTTAGTAAAATCATAATAATCATATTTCGTTATATAATAGTGATAATAAGTTTATTTAAAAAAAAAACAATCCCGTACAAGTTTTAATTAAACAATACTCCGAACCTAAGACAGGTCATAACTGACTCGAAAAAGGTGCATGCTGGTGAATAAAAATTCAGTTTCATACAAAGCCAATGCTATTTCATTAAGAGCAAGTCAATTTTTTTGGTTGAGACTATACCTGTAACAACCATTGCCTATCCCAACTTGAAGTACTGGAGTAAAATGGATTTTTAATTATGATAAAAATGTTCGTTACACGTCATGTAGGTGTGAAGGTATAAGATAAAACTGATTCAGTCTATAGCTTGAATTTTAATTCAACTTGTGAGTGTCTGTTTTGTTTTTGTATTTATTTTCCATAAATGAATTATATGTTGATGAAAGAAAATTCACAAAAATCAAATCAAATACAACAAAAAAAGCCAAGAGAGTGGAGTGTAACAATATTGGCAAACATAGTGAGGATTTATCACAAGGAATATAATATATTACAAGCGATGGGACAGTTAAAGGTAAAAGTGGTGTAAGTCACGATTTTTTCATCCAAAGTAGTTGTCATTAAAAAATGATAATTATCTTATTAATAAATATCTGCATTAACTTCAAATGCTTTTAAATTTTTGTATATTCTTATAATAGAATAATTATAACAGAAAATGGTGTTATTGACCTAATAGAAAATTGAAAAACTAACAGAATGTCTCCTAAACCTTCTATCTTAAAACTACAGGTTTGACATACACTAATTTTGCAATCAATACAAATGTGCATTAATAAAATATCATTGAAAATTTTGATATTACCTGAAAATGTAGCAATGACCTCGAAACGTTATCGCAAATTTAGTAATATTCTTCTTACAGAATAATTTAATTTAAGAAGGCTTATATAAACACCGTCCTATAGAAATTAAAAATCCTTCCAGTCATAAAGTCAATATTAGGAATCAAAGACAAATTTTTTAATGAGTTCTAATTATTTTCGGCAATGACATAAATAGAAAATAAAATATATTTAAATTATCAATAACTCCTAATTTAACAAAAAATATGTAACTCACAATCGGTTTGTTGTAAATCACAACAAGCACTAAAATAAAATATTTAAAATAAAATTACATTTAAATGGTAATTTACGTCAATTGATCACTTAGTATTTTAATTAGTGACGCCAGTTACAGTTAGATCTTTTTGGCATTACAAAAACGGCATGAAAAGCTAAAGAGCATGAAATATGTTCCCCTTAAATTTCAGACCAGCAATAATATTTTAAATTGGTCATAATTTCACTGAGTTGTATATTTTTTCTTGTTAAAACAAGGGAGTAAAATGAGGACATAACGTTTTAAAGGTTAGATGAATAATAAAACTGATTTTTTTTTATCAAGAGTTTCAAGAAAGTGAGGGAAGGTTTTTCTATTACTGTAATTATTTATATTAAGGCTGTAAAATGGGGTGGGACTATATACCGCACTTATCCCAGCATGAAAAGTCTAAGGAGTGTGCTAAGTATAAGCCTAAAAAAATTACGAAAATTAAATACTTAATCCATAAATTAAATCTGTATACCATCAATTAATCGTGAAATTATGAAAAAGCTCCAACTTTGATGAATTATGCACAATTGGTTTTGTAATAGCCAACTCTGCATGCTATCAAAATCAGGGGAAAAAACAACATCGAATATGGTCCAGTAAAAATAGCATTAAATATGGCTGTACCTAGAAGTAAGTGTAAATTAATATATATCAATTACGTAAAGCAGCTTGAAAAATATGATGGTAAAAAGTTTAACACAGGACATATAATATTGCAGATTATTCAAAATGTCCACCATGAATTATAAGATTTATTGCCAATGACTCCTGAAGTATTATAAGTTGCCCAATACCCCCAAGTTGCCAAATCCCACTATAAGCAACTTAATAATACACTTAATGAGTCCTAATGGAGTTCTTTATGATCAATAATTCCTGAGGCACAGTTTTTCTAAAACCAATATTTTTATTGCAAAAAATGAAAAAAAATCATTTTGTGAAATTATTGTTGCAAAAAAAAATCTACTATTCTTAGAAAAAAGGGCTTTCATAAACTATTTTTAGGAGAAATTAAAAAGGTTCAAATTTAGTCCCTATAGACTCTCTACCTTCAATATTTTCCTAGATACATTGTTTCCAAATCTAATAATATTTTTCCTGGACTACGAGAAATTAACATTTTGTGAATATATTATGACAATTATCAATGGAAACCGCTACTCTTACGAAGATGTTCATTGTGAACTATTTCATGGTGTATTTCACGAACTTCAAATTGAGCACTAATAGCCATCTATCTATATGTCGAATAGTATCTGAGATAACGAACCTTTCTCAAAATGTGTCATCTTCAATGAATGTTGCAAAATATCAAAACCGTATAAAAATATTTATGAGCTACGCTATAAGAATAAAAAGTACTCAGAATTAATTTTATTTCAGGAAATAATATGATAACTTATTGATACTTATCAACTTCTTTGAATTAAACATTGGTGTTTGAAAAACTGTATTCCGAAAATATTGACATAAGGAGTTGCATTAGGGCTCAATTGCAAGATGAAAGTACCACGAAGTAGTTTATAATGATTATTTTCCAAGGAATAGTAGTTTTCATGATATTTTCCAAAAATATTATACTTACAAACAATATATGAAAAATATGAGCATAAAGAGTTTCGGTAAGGCTCAAATATTGCCAACTTTACTTTGAAAAAGGTTTTACCACTTGGGTTTGAGGTAACTTGAATACAAATAAGCAAGTTTCGAAAAATGGTCTGTGTCTGTGTGTGAACAGCCTAGCTCAAAAACGAAATGTATTTTATTATTATATTTTAATGGCATTGGAATTCTCCATACAGCCAGGTATAAATTCTTTTTTGTATTCTGATTATTTTCACCATGATTGGGGGACCGCCACTTAATGAAAAAAGGCAACGCCCCAGGCCGAAATAGAGCCGGCAACGCGTCTATTGGCTCAGAATGGTAAGACTGTGGTTATCCACGGAGCTATGGTCGGCCAAAAACGAAATGTGTGAAACTGAAATGAGTGTATGTATGCCTGGGATTTTACGGCAACATTTTCGTTAAAATCGACCATCTAGAAGTGCCAGTTCAGATAATCGATTTTTCACATTTTTTTCGATTATCTCCAAAATAGCTCAAACTTAGCTAAATTAATTAACTTCAATGAGTAATTAATTGGTATTCAATACCAGATAGGTCTTATTCTCATTGAAATTTTCTGAAAGGGCTTAAAAGCAGAATTTTAAAAAAAATTCCTGTAAAGTACCTTTTATTTTAAAAAAATAATTAGTTTGCATTGTTAGCAATAATAAACAATGAACGAATACATAATATTAAGGAATTTTCTAAATAACTAAAGGAGAAGTAAAAATAGAGATTTGAAGGAGAAAAGCCGTGACTGCCCGATCTTTGGTGATGATTATGGCTTCGTTATCTTATGTTAAACTGATGTATTCTTGCAAGAAACGAAATTTATATTGGTCATTCCCACATTGAGAAACCCATAAATACTAATTTTTATATCAGTAGAAAAACAATAATTTTTTTTTTCATAATTTTCACCTTTTTTTGTCTTGAGATTTTGTTTATCGAAAATCACAAAATGGCGATAACTTCATCACGAGCCCACTAAACTACACAAAACTTGTTGAAGTAGGTTAATAAGTGAAAGTTTTGTGATGCCCGCACCTCATCAGATTTTTACCATCGTGTTTAGCAAACAATTTTTTCATTAGATTTACTTTATTTATTAAATTTTAATAAAAAGAAAATAAAGAAAGCCATATAAAGAAATTAGTCTAGGATTTCTCCTAGCTTAAGTTATAATTTTACTGGTATACATGTATGATAATCAACATTTACGATACCCAAATTTTCTAATGATAAGACATTGAAAAATAGGAAGGGATTGGCCTAGTCTAACTAACTCGTAATTCCAATATCATTTAGTGAAGTGCAAAGTAATTAATTAATTTTCAACTTATTTATTAAACAGGAATCGATCATCCATCTACAGTTTTTAATCCAATTAGTGTACTTAGCCATAAAAACACTACAAAACTAAAAGCGTCCTTTAATAACACCATTAATTAATCAGGTCCCAGCTTCCCTAAGGATTTGTATTTCCATAAACGTAGCACGGTAATACTGTTATTGATTGTAAGGAATAAATATAATGCAGGCGTGGGTAGATGATCAGGACCACATCTTCGTCATATTATCGACTTACCTCTGGTTGCATAACTATTGTCATTT
Organism: Halyomorpha halys; assembly: GCF_000696795.3. Taxonomy (NCBI): domain Eukaryota; kingdom Metazoa; phylum Arthropoda; class Insecta; order Hemiptera; family Pentatomidae; genus Halyomorpha; species Halyomorpha halys. Next base: position 119,170 of record NW_027110292.1, read on the forward strand.
AATTACATTACATAATAAAACAGTATTCATAAGCAATACTGATTACTGATGCATCCATCAGAAACCATTAAAAAACACACACACACATATTTATAAAGAATATTTTTTTCTTTCTTGAAATTCCTCTCGTATCCAATCTTTACAATCCAAAATCCTTCGTAAAATCCTCAATGCTCCTTATTTTGTTACTAATAAAACCATCCATAAAGACCTAAATGTTCCTTATGTAACCGATCTAGCCCGAACCCGATATTATTCCTTCCATAATAAACTCCCTAACCACCCAAACCCACTCGTTTCTAACCTTGCTTCCTCTTCCATTCCTGGCAATCCTCCGAGGCGCCTGAAAAGAAGATGGCCTCGTGACCTTATATTGTAAACTGTTTTTAGAGTTCTACTACTGGGTAGTTTCTCTACATCTTGTATCATATCATTATGTCATTATGATCAAATTTACTGGTTGTATTTTTTTATACAGTTGTAAATATCAATAAATAAATAAAATAAATAAAAAATCTTTCTTGAATATCAGTAGATTATTAGCTAAACGTATGTGAAGACGATAGGAAGATGGCCCGGGTTGTGGTTAAGGAAGGTACAAAAATAGCAGAAAAACTATTCATTAGTAACCGAAGTTTCATCATCCCTCCATTGCAGGAATTGATCAAGACTAAATGAGAACTAGGTAAAAACACTGTAAGATATAATAAAACTATCCGAATATACATAGAAAGTAGTAGAACAGATCATATATAAAAAAAAAAAATTATATAAAAGAGAAAAACATTACTAACAAAATAAATTATAAATGTGTGTGTAAAAGGAAAATGGTCCGGATGAGGTCAAAATAAATCAAATAGTAAATTAAATATTAATTAGAAGCCAAGGTTTCGCCCCACTTTGGAGGGCTTCATCAGGGCTTTCTGAATGGAGGAAACCGAAAGAAACAAAAAAACAATTTTTTTGCTCACTATAAATAGTTAATTTACAATTTGAATTATTTTAACCGCACCCGAACCATCTTTCTTTTATAAGAGTATAATTGCATTATTAAATTCCTTTAATAAATTGCACGCAGTTAATTAACAATCTTCCAATAAATACATATGAATTGAATATAAACTAAAAACAAGTATTGTAGGTAGTAAGTTTTGGAATTGCAAATGTATTAATTGAGTAATGAATAGTGAAATAATAACCTGCGGAAGTAATAACAAATACTGTACAACTAGAAGAAAGAAGAAGTAAGGAAGAAAACGAGGTGTAAGTATGTTTCAATAAAAATAAAGCAGATAATAAATGTGGATATCAGCTTTATTTTTTATTTTGTGTACATTTTTTGACTGCCATCGGGATCATCATCCTCCAATTCGTGAATGTAGGAATGGTAACATATTTCTCATATTCTCCAATATTATTTTCTCTTATCTTTAGAAACAAAAAGGTTTTCATTTCGACAAACAACACCGGTTTAATGAAGTAGCTGATTTCAATAAAGAGAGTGAAAACATAAGCCAATGCAAGAGAGTTTTTAAAAAACTTCTACACCCTAAATATCGCTTCTTTCAAGTGGAAAACTTAACGAAATTTTAATAGAAAACTTTGTTACATGTTAAAATGACAGAATTTCATCTATGTTGAGAAGTTTTCAAGGGACCATGGACTTATCCAAGTTTTTCGTTTCAAGTAGTCCTTGACAAAGGTGAAAAGGTGAACATTTTTACTTAAAAAATAAAAACTTCTTCATGTAATTTTTTTTTTAATATAATTTTTACAAAACTTTGATCTATTGAGGTACCTTCAGCAAATCATTTCTGTCTCTTTATTCCGTCTGCTGTTAACGAATTTACGAAGCATCTCATACATAAACAATAGTTTATTTATTATCTAATTATCTATTATTATTTATTTTTTATTATCTATTGTTTCAACTAGGTTACCTCAAAAATATGTGAATGTTTGTGCTCAAGTGATTGGAATGCCCGTATAAATTACCGACTTCTATGTTTTTACTTTTTTTATTTTGTAAGTGAATCTTATTCACTTTTGGTTTACAATTATTGTCTAGTATGCCACGTTTTGCGAACCGTAATCTCAATCCTGATCACGTATCCAAGGAGGTTAGCATGGATTTTTGAGGAACTTTTAATTCCAATTGGCTGTTGGTATGTCAATAATATTCTAATTATATTTTTGGGAATGAATCATTAATCCACTCTGCCTTCTCTGGTTCCCTCCTCATTTCTATGCCTTTCGGAGCGTAACCGAGGACGAGGACGAGCTCTCTCTATATATATGTATGTATATATTTATGGAGCAGCGTGGCTCAGTAGGAAGGCACTGTGCTACTAAATCCAGGGTCCCAGGTTCGCATCCGGCTCTGACAGATAATTAATTATTCAGTTAATGTAGCCGTGAGTCAACCCTGAGGGTTCGGCAGCCATCCGGAGTCCACCCAGCCTCATGAAGTGGGTACCCTTAATTGGGAAAAAATCTGACGACCGTGGTTCTGACCAAATCACCTTCTTCCACAACTGTTGGACTAGTACAAAGTACAGCACCCCTGCTCTTCATGAGTTGTAGTGTTACAGATTTAATTTTTTTAAATATGTACATATTTGATAGCATTCCTCAAATCCTGTGTGGCTGCTGTGCGAATTTTTATCCATCCGAGAGCATTTGCTTGTGCTGCAGCCTACCTTTAAGTCACATCCTTAAATTAATATGACGATGAACAGAAAATAAGTGAAATGATAAGAAGAAGGCGAAAAGAAGAACGGAATAAGAAAAAACAACTAAAAGATGAGACAAACAAATTTTTTTGATCCATGAACTCTTCCCGGGTTTCGGCACCAGTACGTGCGAGGAAAACTAATAAAAACGGAAAAGTTTGGCATAATAATACTCTCTCACTGCGTTAACAGGACTGCCTTTTATTGAGTCCGGTACCTCAACATATAAATGCTCGATCAGCTGACATCTCACTAAGGCCATAACTTTTATACTCGTAAAATTACTTAAAAACAATAACATTAACAACACATATAAAAGGCATAAAAACACATATAAAAGATAAGAATAGTGAGGAAGCTATACTAGCCTATGTACTTGGTAGATTGTATTATAAGTAAGCATATAACCTGAAATAAGCTATTAACAATACATTGTACGCTTACAATAGCCTGTAATAAAATTAGCAAACGAATCCCTCTCAGATTAGTAGATATATACATTCATTATTACAAAAGTTTATTCTTGGGTTAGTTCCGACTATGACAACTACAAGGACATCTTTATTAAGGACTGATTGTTGTGGGATTTAATTGAATATGTTTGAAGAGTAGATGGGATGAAATTTAATTGAAATCGTGGTCAACAAATCTATATACATAAAAATGTAAAGTTGGTTTGTTACTTATTTAAGATCTCCAATAGTTTTTAAGTGTTTTACACGCTGTATTTTTCTAAATGTTCAGTTTTGTCCTGGAAAGGTTCTTAGGTATTGAAATCCTGGATTTATCCATTATAAATAAAGTCATGAACACCATTAAACTTTATTGGCACATAATTTAGGAAGTACACATTTTTTTCTTGGAGATTATATACCAATAGATATGTTCCTTTCAGAAAAATTAGAAAAAATATTTCGATTCTATTAAATGTTTTAATATTCACAAAAAATTATAAAAACCTAAAGAAGTTTAAAGTAAAATAGGCCAACAAAATGTTTTTTAGAAAAAAGCAAATCAATTTCATTTTTAGCGTCGTCTGAAATCCTTAAAGGAATAGAAAAAAATTTAACGTAATTTATTTGGAGGATTTTTTTCCCCTAAAACTATCTAAAATAATAATAATCTGTTTGTTTCTTATTATGGAAAATGTATATCCAAGAGCAAGGATATTTATATGTGAATATCATAAAAACTACTACCCGTACGAAGATATGTGTCATAAAATACTTTATATTAAGTTAAATTTCCTTTTTTTTTAGTGTTGGCAGACATATGTGCGTCTTATGGGTCAAGAGATATATTTTTTCAAAAATCCAACATTTTATACTACAAAAACTATAAATTAACATTTTGTGAGTTTATTTTGTCAAATATCATAACATAAAAATTACTACTCTTACAAAGATAATTAACTATTTTAAAAAAATTATTAACTATTTTATACTAAATTTAACTAGCTTTAATTGGAGTTCTCCCAGACATCTGTATGTCCAATGGTTTCTGAAATAAAGTTTAGTATAAATTACACTTATTGTCCGAACAACTATAAATCAATTTATTTTAGCAAATATCATGAAAACTACTATTCCTACGAAGGTAAAGGTCATAAACTACTTTATAGTCTATTAAAGTAGCTTTAATTTGAATGGCAATAGACACATGCACGTCGAATGGTTATTGTGACATAGATTTCTCAAAATAAATCAACTAACTACTGATATTTCAGTACATTTATATAAAATGTTGCTTTTTAAAAGGCTATATCTCGAGAACTAGTGGACGTAAATATCTCTATTAGGGCTAATATTTCAGCAAATTTACTCTCCTTTAAATAATGTTCTTTTAGATTTTCTGGTGTTGTTAGTAGTTTTAAAATATAGAGCTCCGAATGAAAAATTAATGTTTTTTTTCAAGGTTTTGAAATAGTTGCGATTTTTTATTTCCCCTACCTATACTTGGCAGTTTTGACTAGTAACTACACATAGTTTTCATCAAAAATTGGGGTGAGATAACTACCTTTTTTCTTCCCGGCTCTTGTACTATTTGTACAACTATAAACAGCAAATGGAACAACAAAAGATACTGTATAATCTTCGCCCGAAACAACCGAGTTCAAACGCACTGCTTCAACCTGCAAGTAAAAAAAATGTCCGAATGTCATTAAAAAATGAATCGATGTCGTTCTATATCGTGAGTCGAAATATGCGATTTCAGATTTTCTGAAGTTTTAAATACTCTATTAGTTTCTGTTAGTCTCTAATATAAAAACAAATAAAAAACGATTGGCCTTAAAACCTCCGAAATGATACATAATTGCAATAACCAATTATAATATACAATACCAATAAGTTAACAATTATTAACTCTAATATAATGATTTCTCATTTATTACCTTGTTCTATTGAATACGCGATGTCTATATGAATTTTTATGACATATTTTCTGAATTAATGTGAAGTTAATGACATAGTTTTCCAAGTATGAAATCGTTTTAAGACCCCAAATTATTTTCTTTACTAAAAGCAATGGGAAAAAATTGACAGAAAATCGATATTTTGTTGTGCCCTTATTAATTGGGGCAAATTGGTTAGATACATCAACCAACAGCTTCGTTTATTATTGTAATTCGTTAAGCACATTCAAATGCCATAACTGATAATTAGATTTACATTGAAGTTGCCTCTTCTTCCCATTAAGATAAAAACAAATGAATGGAATGTACTAAAATCATCTTATATACATTTTCTGAATGACAACACCGCCATTAGCATGATATCTGTAAAAAAAATTCTTCTTGCTTTCTGTACCAGAAGCAAAGAGAAAACTTTGACGAGAAATAGGCATTGCTACTTCATTCCTCACTTGTAGCAGTGAAACGTCAGTTAACAAGTTCATAATTATTTAAATTTGTAAAACCCCTTCGTATTCTACAGCTGATATTTTTGTTTCTCGTTAAAGTAGCCCCATCTTAGCGCTAAGTAATGAGCTTAATATTCTGAAAATAAAGAGAGTAATATACAGGGAAGAAGTGTGTATCCCCTCAAGGGCCATAACGCACATCCCCTTCCTATGAAATTTTATTATCCTCCTCATTTATTCCATAAAAAATGGGGCTATATATCTTGTTCTTTGTTTATACAGAATAGGGATAGGTACGTTCGTGTTTTTTCTCTTATCCCTCCAAAAATATTTTTAGTTCCAACAAAATCATAATCCAGTAAAAATGTGACTCCTCAAAAATGTTGCTAACTCATTTCCTCTCTTTTGGACAAAACTGATAAATACTATAAACAGTCTCATAGGCGATCCTCAGGCTTAAAATACAAACCACGTTCGTTAGAACCTGACTTGGTGGTTCCTCGAGTACACTGCTACTATCCTTACTCACCAGCCGGTGAGCACCAACTGGGCCCTTCAAGCATAGCCCCTTTGAGCCAGAACATACGGACTACCTGAAGCGGATCTTACTGCCATCTACTGACTAAAAATGGAAGCTATGCCAATAGCGTTATCTTGTATTATACACGATTCAAACTAAATTAACTTTAATGAAATAACAAACTATTTGGAAAATATCATCTTTGTAGCCTAGGAGAATAAAAAAAAAATATTGGAAACCATCCCATCACGCTATAGTTTTCCACTTTTACTAAAGTGGAACCCAAACCAAAAAGGTCGGAGCATTTTAAACAAATTGTTGACTTTTGTAATGAAAATCGAAAAAAAAAAATACAAACTAAAAATCTAGAACAACCGCTTTTGGGTATAGGAAAAATGCTCGTCTTAAAATCCAAAATGGTCCATATCGGCGGGCAGACGCGAATCAAAAACGGGATCGAATTTCAGATTATTTTGAGCTGATTTTCACTTATTGTTTACAGGCAATATCATCTGCCAATCCAGACTAATCGATTTCAACAAACAGAAACAATCCAATAACCCACATTTGAGCATCGAATATTGGACCATATCAAGATGAGTTTTGTGTAACATATCAAACTAGGTTGACTGGAGATAACATGGAACATAGTCTGCCAATCCAAAATATAAAAAAATAATTTAGCCTGGCAGACGTTTCTCAGAATCTAACCTTAGGTTATCGAATTTAGAATCATTTTAAGCTGATTTTCGTTTCACACCAAGTTTAATATAAGTTTAAACCAAGTTTAATTTTCAATCAAATCGATATTGCCAAATTGAAAATGGATGCTCGCTTTTTGTTTTAAAGAATGAGATTTTACTTAAGGTAAACTTAATTTTCTTGTAAAGTATTGAACTAATTGAGATATATGCAAGTAGAAATAATGTTTATTGTAGAAAAAAGTTAAAAACATAACTAATTTTTTATTGAAGGCTCTATTTGTTTACAGCTCCCTACCGAACGAAAACATATATAAACACCTTCTATAAAGAAGAGTAAATGATCTAAAATTTAATCTAGATACAATAACTCCTTAAAAGACAATCATTAAAAATCACACTACGATCCATTTAACTAGCTTCATTTTGAGCACTAATGGATATCTTTATGTCTGGTTGTTCCCGAAATATAGTTTTTCAAACACTGAAACATTTAATTCCATATAATGAGAAATAAAAATTATGTGAACTTATCTTGGCGAACATCATTGCAAGTCCTGCAAAGTTAATCATTATTAACTGCATTATAGTTAACTAGCTTTAATTAGAGCCTTAAGAGACGTCTGTATATCTGATAGTTGTTGGCCTCTTGCAAACATTACAGGCTTCACACTCTCTCCATTGTATTCTAAATTCCTGGACACATTAAGGTTTTTTGGCTTCGTCGCCAATGATGATCCGTAATTTACTCACAAATAATTCAGTTAACACAATGAGCTTTATTTTGAAACCAAATAAAACTGAAAGAAGAACATCAAAGGCTGAAATAACCTCTCTTGTTCTTCCCATCATATGACTATTCAAACATTAATTATTGTAAAGTATTTTACCTGAAACTCACTCTCATCCATTTTCGCTGTCCACTTCTTCACCTTCACTTTAAAGGTCAATTCAATTATTTGCGTCAGACTTAGATAAATATAACATCCAATTTAAATATTGCACACACACACAAACTGAAAATCAAATACAGTAAACCAAATTAAACTTTGTCTGTTAAAGAAGTGCCAAACCGCAGAAAAAACAACACTGTGATATTTATTCATGTTTTATAGAATATGGATAATATGCTAAAATTGCAACGCCAAAGCTTTAAAAATATGATGTTTGTATGCTCTTGTATGATTTTATAGCGTGTTTAGGCAGAATCATGGCACTCTTGGACCATAAGTGGTGCCGGTACGAATTCGTCCTTCGTGGATTGACTTTAAACTCATGGGCGAATAGATTTGGCCCTTATCACTCTGATTAGAATATATTGCTTACTTGTTTGTAATTAATCCTTGCTGCACCAGTTGCAATGTATAATGACGTTGAACCACAATTAACAAACAAACATATAAATCGGAACCATAGCTTTACAAAGATCCACCATAGTAAAAAAGATATATACTAATTAATGGGCTAACAATCAAAAACATCTCTAACAAAGACACCGGGCTAAACCATCTGTCACCACCCTATAGAGCCTTAAATATGTACACTAGGCTATTACATATGATCCTCATTTCTTAATGAAGTTCATGGTCACTCAATGTCCATCGACTTCATATTTGATTTAATCTCAAGATAGAGTATACAAATGGTAACCGATGTTTAGCAAAACATTATGCTCATTTATTTATCTGTATCAGCCCGTCTCAGACTTGTCAATGATTGGCAGACAGGTGAGTACAAAAATATTAGATATTTGGTCTTAGTTACAGCTACCATTCCAAGCGACTTGTTTAAATATCTAATTTATTGAACGGTTCTATTTAAACTGTATGCCATACATTTGAAAAGAAAAAATTGTGTCCAAATACAATTTTTCTTAACGACACTTGATCACTTTTGTCTCAAAAGTAGCCGACGAAGTATTCCTGAATGTTTTTTTTCTTTTCTTTATATATATAAAATAAAAATGATACACATATTTTTTTTTTCGGTTGGCTCTACAGACGTAGTAGATCTTCGGCCGCTCGAACCAGACTTCTCCAAACCTGCCTATCTAGGGCTACTTCTTACAACTGTTTCGCATCTTTGTTGCTTCTGTCTATCCATTTGGTTTTTTGCCTCCCACGTGGTATTTTCCCAACTATAGTGACATTCATTATTGTGTATAGGTGTCCTGATGGATTTCCTCTCATCTTAACCTCCTCGCCTTCATATCATGAGATGTTGACTGACAAGTCTCTGCAAGCAGTACATTGTTAATTCTTCTCCTTCATGTGTTAAGGCTTTGATCCCATAGCTCCTATAATTGTACGTAGGACTTTTATTTCAAATCTCTCTTCTTTCTAGAGTACCTGTTAGAGCCCAGATCTCGCGACCATATATCAGAGCTGGCTTTATCATGGCATTGTACATCCATAGCTTCAGATTTGTAGAGATTTTTCTGGATATTAGTATTCTTGACAGAGAGGAGAAGGCTCTGTTGGCACAGTGTAATAAGTTGGTCTATCTGTCTGTTGGCACAGTGTTATACGTTGGTCTATCTGTCTGTTGGCACAGTGTTATACGTTGGTCTATCTGCCTGTTGGCACAGTGGTATACGTTGGTAGTAGGGATAAAAGACCGGTTCTGGAACAGTAAATGAGCCTTTTTGGACTTTGGACCCTAGCCTCGAACCAGCTTTAACCACTCACGTGTCCTTGGACTTTGGACCCTA
>NW_027110293.1:0-18466 GCF_000696795.3 Halyomorpha halys
CCCTGATGAAGACCTGAAACTCAGGTCGAAACGTCGGCATAAAATAAATAAATATGGTTTTGTTTATTTATGTTGTTCTTTGCTGACCCCACCCCCCGAAAAACTTCTCCAAAAAGGTAAATAATTTATAGCATTAAAAAAAAGAATAAATAAAATAGAAAATATTTATTTAAGATTTATTAAATAGACAGAAATACTCTTCACAGACGTATACTACTCGCTCAGCTTGAGAAACGAACCCCTTGAGCTCAGATGAGAGGTGAACGGAGGGGCTGGTTGTGCGTTGGGGGAGGTCACAGGTTACTTCAATGAGTGAAGTCCAGCCTGCATTTAGAATAAAAAAGTTTTACAATAGCTAATTTAGCATTCATAAGTAAATTTTATTTCCAATTTACGTTGTGAATTTTTAATGTAACAATATACTTACAAAAAAGGAACAAATTAATTTATATATAATTTTTTTTTAATTTCTTGAGAATAGTAATTATTTATTAAATAAATCAACGTTTCGGCCGGACGTTATTCGTAACAATTATAATTGTTACAAATGAATGTAACATAAGGTGTTAAATGTTTAGATTGTCCTTGAGGATGGCAGAATTGGCTGAAACGTTGGACTATTGATATAATAAAGAGTGTTAAGACTTAAAGCATTTGATTTATTTAAAAACAAATTAATGTTTATTTTCTGTGTTATAAAAATCGCAATATGACGCAATTAGGTCATTGAACTAGCAGTTTGGAAACTGTCGGCTTTAAAATTAACCTGACCCATTAAATCACAAAAACTAAAGATATAATAAATAAAATACCTGCTTGGGATAAGTGTTTTTATATGGTTTCTATAAAAATTACTTACATGATCCCCTTTTCCACTATCCACTAGAAACCGGCCTTGCAAACAGAAAAATAAAGGTAGCGAAGTGTAACTCTATAAAATTTTCTGTTTTATCATATTTCTATTTTCTTTGACATTGAATTTTTCTTAATTTTATGTTTCTTTTATGATAAAGTTGATTTATGAATTTTTGATTGGTTTGCCATACAAAAAATTGAAATTGAGTTAAAATATTCAATTTAACAACGCACTTAATAATGTTAACATTTAAGAAAGTAGCAACGAAACTAAATAATAAGCACACTTATAAATACCTCATTTATTATAAAACTACTAATAATCAAAAAAGACGAGAGCCAGCTAAACATTTCAGGTGTCATTCAAAGCAGAACAATGCCGCAGAGACTGTTTGCAAACATACACACACTGCTTACCCCATCTTAGCGTGAACAGTCATTATACAATCTACGAGGGAAAAGAAAAAAAGAGACCGTTCCAGAGAAGCACAATGCTCTAACAAGGCTAGATCCTTACAATGGAACAGGGTTAAGGGTTAGTGACAATTTAGTCGGCCGTTTTAGTGAAAAGGAGACAATTAGCCTGGAGTGTGTCCTGGGGGAGTCGTTAGCAATCCTTTCTCAGGACCTCTTCTTCTCTTCCTTAGAGAATGGGAGAAAAATTGAATTTTTATGGCGCTTGACAGACCGGTCCAAGGAGAGCCGTTTGCTGGGAAGTGCCTGCAATAAGCATTCAGCTAATCTTTAATAACCATTCCACAAGTCTAGGATGAGTAATGCGATTGACAAATGAGTACCAATCTTACACAACTTCTTAAGATTGCACTAACCTAGCCAAATTCGTTAAAGAAACATTAGAGTGACTACAACATAAAGTGGATGAAATCAAAACCTTTACAAATCTAACAATATTAAATACTGCCAAAATCAAATTAACATTTTTTAATTTATTTATTTAATGTGATTTACAACTGTACAAATAATAAATATAATCAGTAAATTTGTTGTATGTTTCATTTACATTTAAAAATCTTCGGAAGGCACCACCCATTAGTGGTACTTTAAGCATTAATTTAAATAAGAAGGTCCCGTGGCCATCTTCTTTTCAGACTCATTGTAAAATTATCAGGGATAGTTAAGGACGAGAGATTAAGAACTAATGGGTAAGGATTTTGGACCGGCGGACTGAGGAAAGAGAGATGAGTAGGCTAGGTTATGATTTACTTTAAAGGTTCTATCAGATAGGTAGGAGCGTATTAAAAGGAAATATGTAGGGGGGAGGAATTGACGAAATTTATAGAGCAGACCTGGATACCAGACTCGATCAAAAGCTTGTTCAACATCGAGGAAGACTCCCGTGCAGTACAATCCGTGCTCCAATGTGGAAGATATGACACCAACCACTCAATGACACTGTTGTATGGTAGAATGGGATGCTCTAAATCTAAACTGGTGGTCAGGAATAATATGATATGAATCAAGGATTGGATAGAGGCGTTTTAATAAGAGTTTTTCTAGGATTTTGCCCATATTAATCCCCCAAAGGGCAGTAATGAAATAGGACGGTAGGAAGATGGATATTCAAGTGGCTTGGAGGGTTTAGGGAACATTTTTATTATTGACATTTTCCAAGGGTCGGGGAAATAGATGGATCGGAGGGTAGCATTATAGATATAGGTAAGGAATAGAATGGCTTTACGAGGGACCTGTTTCAGAATGTGTGCTGTGATAAGATCGTGGGTTGGAGCTTTTTTAGAAGGTAATTGGTGGATGATGTTCAATATTTCTGAGGGATGGAAGGCTTTAGGAGGAACGGTCATTTGGTGTCGAATTGCAATCTCTGCTTCAACAAGTTCAAAATGGGTTGGATTAAGAGTATCAAGATGGGGGTTAAAAGTTTTGAAGAGATGTTCGCCGAACATTTAAGTTTTTTCTTCATCTGATCGTGTCCAAGTCTTATTTTCAGTGAGAAGTGTATGGTTGAAGGATTTGTATTTTAGAAGCTTTTTAGTAGTTGCCCATAATGATTTGTCAGTGGTATTTAAGTTTTCTGTTAAGTTTTGGAAATTTTGTATTCTGTGTTTTCTAATTTCTGCTTTTAGTCTGTTAGTCAATGTATTGTAATGAGTTTTGTCCGAAGGATATCTTGTTCTGTGCCACCTCGCTCTTGCCCGGTGTTTTTCCGTTAATAATACTTGTACGTGACGAGGTAAGTTGTTTTCTCTAAAAATTTGTATGTTCATTGGTGAAGTATTGTTAGTGATAGTAGTTCCTATCGATCTAGAAAGTATTTCGATAGCAGAGTCGATCTGTTCTTTTGTTTTTAATGGAATTTTTAAGTCAAGTACGTTTTCTAGATCAGTCCGAAAATTTTTCCAGTTCACCTGTCCTGTAACCAGTGAAGGGGGAGAGGGTCTAGGAATAGGATTTGAATGAATAAATTAACATTGATAATGAATACCTTTGCTTTTTTTTATACACTAAAAAGATTAAAATTTCATATATATATATTTATGTATAGTTTTATCAATTTTATTTTTATTTACATAATTTTTTTTCTCTCTAAATGATGGTTGTTGTCATTTCTTTTTTATAGCCCTGATGAAGACCTGAAAATCAGGTCGAAACGTCGGCATAAATAACTATTTTTTTGTTTATCTATGTTGTTCCTTTGCTGACCGTACCCCCCGACCATCTTCTCCAATCAATAAAACAAAATTAATTTTTAAACACGATATTGAAAATAATAATATAGTTTTGCTCTGGTTTGGCAATTATCCAATTGATGGGCCAACTTATCAGACACAAGATACCCCCGACTGGTGGGAATATACTCCAGCAAGTTGTTCCTGGTAGCAGTTACCTCGCTGACGCTTTTAATCCCCGCTGAGCCCATCCTGAGCCGGGCTTTTTCTAATAAAGACCTAGGCCTCTTTATTAAGGCGATACGTCACCTGGCTGGCAATATTGGCGCAACTTCCTTACAGGTGGGGTCCTTCTTCCATCATATTCCTTCACCTCCCTTTTCTCCATCAGTGGATCAAAGTACCATTTAAACTACTTAAATAATCTAGAAATATAAGAAAAGCTAACGGCAAACAACGCCCGTCTAGAAACTGAATAAAATTAATTATACATTAATGTAGAAACATAGGGATATGGGAAATTTAAAAAAAGAAAAGAAAAAAGAACCTAAATCTCTTAAATAACAGTAAACTACTGAATAATATGTTCAAGTATTATCAGGATACAAACAGATAAGCACTCACAACTGCAGGACATAGACAGTATATTTCACATCATCATTAAAAAAAAAAAAAAAAAAAGGACTAACCTTACCGTGATAAAAAATACAAGCAAACATAAGTGTTCATAATGTTTATTAGTTAACAAAGACTGAATTTATCAGAAGCTCTCACAGATGAGGAAGCTAAAATAACACTAGTATTTAAATTTTTAAAAGAACATCGCCTTCTTTATAAATTATAACTCCTCTTTGATTTTTTTATTTATTTATTTTTTTTACTTTTATCATGCCATAGGCGTTGATGACCAGAAGGTTTTACGCCTTTAAGCAACAATCAACAACAACAACTTAACAAAGACAAACTTACTATTAGATAAAGAGATTTGATTTATTGAAAAAAAAAATCTCACGTTCATTTTTTAGTTGTTTTTAATTTAATAAAAATATGGTTTAACTTGATAGTAAGAGGTACCACTTCACGTCACGAATAATTTAACAAATCCAAGACAGAATATAAAAAGTTAATTAAAATTATAAAAATTAGCATTGGTAAATATACAAAAATTTCAGTAGTGAAGTAGTTTATAGCAATAATCAATGATTTTATTTTAATTTTACCATTTTTGCATATATGCCTATATGAGATTTCCGTCCTAAGGACTGTTTTAATCACCATCTCATTCCCTCACTATCTCATCCACTCATTCCTTCTCCTTCTTACTGTCTCTTAACATAATATTTATTTAATTACCTTCAACTTATTTTTAAATTAAAGGGTAATTTAATTTAAGCCCTCCAATTTGTTCAACTCGCCGCTTATAATTTTTCATTATTATTGTTACTACTTATTTTATTATATTCTCATTAGTATCATTTGTTTAATATTTTTGTTTCAATTAACTCGCGGAACCCTCACACATCCAGATATTAAATGAGAGTTCCTGTGTAGAACAATCGTCTTAATCTACAGGTTCGTATTCATTTTAACTTAATACCCGCGGTAGGAAAAGGTAATATTTCCACTGAAATATGATATAACTCATTAAGTTATATAATTTCTAATCTATAGTCATTTAGTCTTAGATGGATTGGAAAAAAAGTTATTATGAAAATTCTTAAACCTTTAAAGGTCATAAGGTTTCTTATTCCAACTTACAGATGGACAAGGAACGGAATATTTGATCATAAATTTTCTATTGACATAAATTAGAAATGGACATGGAACAGGGGCTATATAGAACCCACAATACGACAGAGACAGACCTGAGTGTTTTATTTGTAAATATGTGCATAGGCAAAGTATGTTTACAATAATAATTTAAAACTATGAAATAAATTCATATTTTAAGGTTATCCTGCAGTAGAAATATAGAAAAATAAATGCCTAGTTATTTAACTAGTTTATTTAAACGGGAATATTTTAATATTATTTAAACATTGTGGATAACAACAATTTCAACAAAACGAATCCAACATGATTTGAATTATGTGAAAGAAATAGGCATAACATAAACATAAACAAATAATTAAATATAAATAAAAACTGGCTCGAATACAAAGAAAGAAGATAATTCATAAGAATTCATTTCCTCCAAACATTCAACTGTAAAATATATTTTTCAATAAGCTTTTCTAAATATAATAATATATCTGATATATGATAATTTATATTTACTACAATTATTATAAAATAATTCGCTGTAATAAGTATAAAATTCCTCAGTACAATAATCGTCAATTATTTTATTAATGTACATTAGATAATGTAAAATGTATAGTGCCTGATATAATATTATATTACAATAATAAATGCAGGTATTATTAACACCGACCATAGGAAATTATATGATTTTACGGAACATGAAAAAATAAAATATGTCATTAAATTACAGAAATAAATGCCAGTATCGCCAAAAACGAAAATATCGCACAAACAAATCAGTACTGGAAGATTAATCGCAAATTTACAATCTACTGGCATAATCATTAAATAAAATTATGGCAATTTAAAATCTTAATTGGTAAACATTAATTATATACAGCTAATTTATCTATCATTGACAACACTTAAGCCGACGAAAGTTTCACTTAAATAAATATAAATATACAGCTTGTTAAGCCAAGTAAGTCACAAGGCCAATCCAACCGGTTGGATATCAGTCCATATATGGGAGACGGTCGAGATTAAGTGAGTGTTGATAAACTATACTTAAATCCTCATCATTCTCCTGCTTGGGAGAAAATATCTGTTCTTTAATTCAAACCGCTAATCATTTTTCTAAAGCAAAGTGAGGATTAACACATCTCGAGACCGATTACTGCTAGAAAATAATACATTAAATACAAAGCGAAATAGAATTTCAAAGCTGGTTGAAGTTTATAAAAAATATGATAAATGATAAATATGATAAATGATAAATATGAATAAATATCAAATTATTTTTTAAACTATTATTATTTTTTATTTTTTTATATCGGAACCCGGCGAGAAAAGGAATACCTCTGAAAAACCTCATTGTTAAGGGAAGATAGAAAATTGAAATTAGTAGATAATTTGGTGGACATTATGACTACGTTATTGCGTATCTACTTGGAAAACCACTCCCACTGTAACAACAGTTATATTGTAGCCAAAACAGTTGTCTTCTATTAGAGGCTTCGAAAATTGACAACCTAAAACCTCATTTTCGGAAAAGTGTCTTTTCGCTACGATGCCGACATATTTACATGATTTACTTACTGCATTTATTTTATTTTTTTATTTATTTAATATAATTTACATCTGTACAAAATAATAAATACAATAATTAAATATGTGGAATGTTTCATTTACACTTGAATATTATTCATATATAATGATGGTTTGGTAGAGACCCAGAGCTCAATTCCATACGTCTAAATAAGTCTGATTATCGTAGAATGGGAACTTTCCGTTTGTCAAGTAAGTGTTAGTAATCGAAACCTACGAGCAGTTTCTTGTCGTTTCAGTCTTGTATGTGGATTCCAAGTAAGTCTCTTGTCAAGATGGAGTCCTAACTATCGAACCTGTTAAACAGGCATTAGTGGAGTATTTATAAAGGATGCGGTAGGACAGGAGGGTAGAGGTTTACGGCGGAGAGTAAAGGTGATCTGGTGGGATTTGTCAGGATTTATTTTGATTCTCCAGTTTTGACACCATTCTTCAATGGATGTTATGTGTGTCTGTAGTATTTGTGATGGATTAATAGGGTCGTTGTTTACAGACAGTAATAAATACATTTTTCAATCGTATGGCTTTTATAACAAAACATATTTCGTTGTAATTTTTAAAGCAAAGATCTTTTAAGCAAAATTTTAATTTTATTAATATATATATTTTTTTAAATGAAACTAATACTTCAAATGTTAGATAGAATTAACTACAGAAATTTGATAATTATAATAAAATTCTCTAAGGATGTTGAATCATAACTATTTGCTTACAAGACATTAATTTGTTGTTGTTTTAAATTTTAAAATAAATTATGTTTTATATATATAGCTATTAAAACCCAGCTAATGAATTCCAGAACACATCCTTGTTTTTAAATGATTCGTTTAATACCAGTAAGTTAGTCAATTAATATTTCATATCAACAGAAAACAATGGCTATTGGCCTATAACCCGACCATGACATGATACCTTCTGACAAAGGAAACTGTAGATGAAAAATAAACACAGCCATGGGAATGGACGACAAAGGCTGCCGTGAGAAGAGCGTTGTGTAACTGTATGCACAACGATTTCGTATCTAATTAGTAGATAAGGGTTTTTACCACGAAAACAATCGATGTCTGATGTTTGTCAAAAGTCTGAGCTAGTATCGGTAAAACTGGATATAAATATACTCCGTCTGTTTCCCATTCTTGTTTGAAATGAGTCAACATTATCTAAAGTAAATGTTCCATCTTGAGAACTAGAGATGCTGTAAGGAAAATGCAAAGTAAAATAATAATTAAACAAATCTAAAGGTTATATGATGTGAGGCCTTTATGGAGCTAACAAATTTAAAATAAAATGTCTGAAAATTTATGCCTAATTCTAAATTTTGGGGACCAATGGTGCAGTCGTAAATGTAAATGTTTCGATGAATGTGGTGAAATGTTAATTTAAAGTAATAACTAACTCAAAATATGATATAATTTTTTACTGCATTGGCTGATATATTGATTAACTCCGAGTTCCATTAAGACTCTTTATTGTAGCTTATAATAATACCTGACAGCTGTTGAGTGATTTTCGTTTATGGTTGTATTTTAATAATAATGCTCTTAATTAAAACTTCATTAAGAACTTCATAAATGGTCATATAATTGATTGTGATTAGTAATAAATGCTTTTAATAAACCGCAATGGTTTCAACAGATTAATGGTTTAATACTAAAGTTAGCTTGAAAACAAATTTGTTGTATCAACATTAAATTAATTTAAGCAACACTTAGCTACGTTTTTTTCTATTATGTCCTGTTTATGAAGTACATAATAAAGATAAATATTGCAATCGTGCAAAATTCCGAATCAGAGTTTAAAACTAAAATACACGTTGGAAGGTTTACTGAGTCCAAATAAAACCAAGTTTCGCAGAATGATCTGTGTGCGTGAACAGCTCAGCCAAATAACGAAAAGTCGTAAGAAACTGAAATGACGCATTAAAGATGTGACCGCAACTTTTTCACAAAAATCTATTAATCCTGTTTTATATACCTAACTACTATATATTTGTAGTTAGGTATATATATTTCACACAACTAATCGATTTTAAACTTTTTTTTTTTACAATTTCCTCAAAATGGTTGTTTATTTGAAATAAATAAATCATCTCTTATTGCCGAAACTAAGAAACAATGGATTAACATAAACTATGAAAGAGTCTGATAATTAACTATAGGAAATCATGGTTGGCGTGACAATAAACAGATCTTTTGAACTGTTGTCATAACAACCATGGAAACACAAACACATTGGAACAGGTTTACCAGCAAGAATTAATTTTAATTCTAACTGGCAGGTGTAACTGAGTTTTTTTTCTCTTTTTTTAAGTATCAATTATATTAAAGTATAGAATAATAATGAATAAGAAATATGAATGCAGCAACTTATGGAATCAATAAAATTAAGTTATGGCTATATCTTCATACTTCGACGTGTCCTTTATACCATGGAAATGACGAATAATTATCCATTAAAGAAGAAGAATATATAAGAATTTTGTTGTACCAACTAATTTGTTACTATAAAAATGAAATATTCGTCGATAAATGGAGAGAAGCCTTGAAAGGGCTTAGGAAGGAGGATATCCATTACTAACTCCCTTAATGAGCCTTATCCAGTCGTTATCCTTTTATCTTGCAATTCGACCCCTGACACCGTCTCCCGTTTCCATCCCTTGGCTGCGGTACTGCCCACTTCACCTCCCTCAAGCCTATGCTATCACAGATTTAGCTCATGTGACTAAGAAAATTATCAATTATAAAAAATATAATAACGAATTAAAAGTATTTTTTTTCTTAAATCTCTGGAATCTCATATCTATATAAGCCAGCAAAACCATGAATGAGATGATGCTAAATATAATCAAAGAAAAACTAAAATAATTAAAGTTGAGGAATAAAACTAAGATTATAAAATTATTTGGCCTGACATGATTTCCTTCGCCTAACAATGGCGCAAAAAGCACAAGCTCGAAACATTCCTTACGTTAAAACTTACAACTTGAAAAGGATTTAGCATTGTTGAAGAGGAGGAACAAAAGATGGATTGAGGGAATAACAGGAGTCTCACAGCTATTGAAAGATGGTTGAAGGTTGTAAGCTGGGTTGGGAATAAAGCAAGCTATAGGAAGGATACAGAAACTAGTCAACATAAAAAAAAACTTATATTCAGCATAAAACTTTAAAATAAATTTCACAGTAAATTTAATTTTATAACCAATTTTGAAACCAAAGAATTTGAGCCGATCATGATAGAATTTAAATAAGATTTCTTGAGGAGATAATTACTATTTAAAACATTTTTTTAAAATTTATTTATTTAATATAATTTACAACTGTACAAAATAATACAATAAGTGAATATGTTGTATGTTTCATATACACTTGAAAATCTTCGGAAGAAACCACCCATTGGTGGTGCTTCAAACATTAATTTAAATTAGAAGGTCCCGTGGCCATCTTCTTTTCAGACGTCTCGGAGAATTATCAGGGAATGTTAAGGATGAAAGATTAAGAATTAATGGGTTAGGATGGTTAAGGAGTTAGAAATGAAAAGACGCATATCTGTTTTGGGCCAAATCTGCCACGAATTGGATATTAAGGTCTTAGTGGATGAGTTTATTTGTAACGTAATAAGGAGCATCAAGGATTTAAAACATAAAAATACTAAATAATTCTATGGATCCATATATAAAAAACAAGGCGTATTCAATTGTTAAATACAATATATACACTGACAGTATCGCATCCGCAGATAGTTATTAGTACTACCAATTATCAAGCGAATCCCCTGATAGAATAAAAGAAAATGTTAGGTTACACGATTGGTGATTTATACCACTGCCTCAATTAAAGTCATTATCACGGTGGAACCCCGCTTAAGAAGCCATATTAAGGTCATAGCCTTTTCCAGTAATCCTCCATTGAGGATTATTATTGGGATCAGAATCATTAATGTAAGAAATGGACGAGAGTAATAAGAAATCTTTTAATGAAATGTTGACAATTTATAATAAATAGGAAAGGGGTCATATATATTTTTTTTAAAAAACTAAGACTGGACCGGGGAGTCATTTAGGATATTTTAAAAACATAAAATAGCGTAAAAGTGACAAATTGTTTATAAGATACTTCTAACAAGGTTTTAATTTCTCGACGTCAAATTAAGAGACGAGTAAACAAAATGAGATCTGTATAGTATATCTGTATGTTTGCTCTGAAAAAAAAGATCAATTTAATTATTTTGATCATAATTTAAATAAATGCGGAGTTTTCCATTAATAAGTCCAATTTCCACATCCAATTTCGGAAAGTTAATATATAAAAATTATTATGAGTCCATTTCATTAAGATAAATTAATTTTTTATTGAAAATGTTGATTTGTAACAACTATTTGACTATGGAAAATTTAAATTCTGAAATAAAGGTTTTGAATAAGGTTTTGCAGTATAATTTTAATTTATCAAAAAAAAAAAAATTTATTTTTCCGAAGTAGAAGAATATATTAAAGTTTTCTAAAAAAATTATAAAATATTTTCATAATTAAATAATTATTTTGTTTGTTCGAAAAACCTTTTTCTCATTTAATCTAAATATAATTCAATGTTTTATAATCCTCTTCTGAAAAATAGCAAAGAAGACGAGAAAAAAAAAATAGTGAAAATCTAATTGAAAATTTAGAAAAAAACTTAATACTCACAGGTAATTAGGAGCTAAAATTATTATTAAGCTTGAAGCTCATATTAGGTAGAGTTAAAAATAAACAATAAATTAACTAAAAATTTGAATAAGCGTAAAAAGTCCAAGGTAATTAATTCAAATATGAATTAAACACAAGTTTCTTGAAAACCTTACTAAAGAGAAGAAAGATAAAACTGGAAATTTTTTAAATATTTAACCCTTTTTTGAAATTAAAATTTTTTTTAGTTTAAATATGCCGCTATAACTACTTCAAGTGATATGATAAACAACTAGATCATTTTAAAACAGTTATTATCGGTGGGAACAAATGGTATTTCATATATATTGTAAATTTAATATTGTTTTATATTATTTGATGTAGTAAGGTTCATCAATTGTATCATTCATAGGTTTTCGTGAATTAAAAAACGTTATTAAATATAGAACATTTTTAGTAAACTTTGCTCATTTTTACTGAACATTATATTGAAGTACTTTATACTTATTAAACAAAAATAGATCCGGACCCTAATAATAAACAAATATATGCATCTGACAACGCAAATTCCTACTGATGGATTTCTTGCTAGAGGTTAAAAATAAAAAAACTTTAGTAATTTATAGGATTTTAGCTACTTAACCTTGTTGTTAGATAAGGGCTAAAAAGTAGAGCTAACGTAATTAAAAGATTAAGAAGTTATCTTCCGGTTGAAATTAAAAAGCTTTAGCAATTAGGGTCATCGCAGTTGATTTATCGAGACATGTTTTAAAATATCAACATTAAAAATTATGATTATTCAACCGATTACTCGACTTAGTTTGAAACTTTAGTTAATCGTGGTAAAATAAGACAGTAAAGATTCGTAATTAATTGATGAAAAAAAAGAAGGAATTTAGGGCAATGATGTATCTATTAATAAATATTTTTCAATTGACCATAATTTAAATCATTGGCATAAAAAACAACTTTAATAGTTTTTTTTTAAAAACTTCAATTTTTTTTTAAATTTGAATAACATTAAAATAATCAAAGATCCCAATAGTTCTGGAAGAAATGTTTCTTATTGTTCTGAAAATATATATATTTATTTTTGCAGATAGCGCCTTCACCTATATATCACACAAACAAATACAAAATTAACAAATAGTGAATCTCTAGAAATACATTTATTATAACATATTTTTTCTACTAACTGTTTAGTATTTTGATAATTATTAATTTTCTAAAGATAAAATTAATTTGAATTGTTAGAGCAATGTTTTAAGACGATTTTTACGATTAAAAAAATTTTAATTGAGCAAAAACACAAATTTTATTTTTTTAAAAACTTTTCAGGAGTACGATACCATTAAGACCTAATATTTTACAAACGATTTTCAAAATTTCATTTAAATTTGACTTAACCTGAGGCATAATTTGAAAGAGTATCTTTATTAAAACTCATTTATTATACATTACCGCAGGCTGTAAGATTAATTGGAAAGTTGATGAAATTTCCATGGCCCAATAAAGTTAAATTAATGATAAACAAACAAATCCAGGACCAGATTCTAAATGTCAACCAACCAAGCTGGTTGGATCTGAACAGAATTCTCAACTTTGGAACATTTAACTCAGATATTTTTTTATTTTATATTTTTATTTAAATTTAATATTACTTATTTATTATTAGATATTTTAGCGAAGTTTATTTAATTAATGGTGAGGGGGAAAAAATTGTATTATATGTTTGATACCCATACTTTTAACTAAAGAAAAATAATAATTAATCTTATAAATAAAGTTCTTGTTCTGCGAATGGGGTCAAGTCGCAAATGAAATTCTATATGCATATATATTTTTAAAGCGATATATAAGTGATTAAATATGTTTAAATATGAATACAATTCTAAATATTTTGCTCAATTTAGTGCATTCGAAACAATTATTTGATAAAATAAAGCAATTTCTTGAACTTACATGCGATGAAAAATCGTATTCTCTTTTTTAACAGTCTATTTTTTTTAAGTTATGGAAAATGACAATTTTCCTTTTCACAATATTATGAAAATAGAAAATAATTGCTTTTACTCCCTTATCAGAATGAAATAATAATTTTCTTTAAAAAAATCTACACTGGTACATTATTAAATAATAAAATGAAAGAATAAATCAATTATTTTCCTACCTTAAATATATTTTTAACAAGAGAAGAAAAGAGGTAGGTTTTTTAAAAATAATCACCTAACTTAAATTAATTTCGTTACTTTATTTGAACTAACAAGAAACGGTTTTTTTCAGTCCTTTAACTATCCTCTAATGATATAACTAAAACCCCATAACAATTTCCCTTATAATTTGGTTTTTAACATAACTTTTAATCACAGCCTTAAAGGCTTGGCTGGACAGAACTAAAAGCCAAATTAATTGCGAAATTATATCAAAATAATTCTTTTTTTATTTTTCCCCTTTTATATTTTATGAAATATAAATCATATTTAGATAAAATTAATTGAATTAACTGACCATTTATTACCAAGAAATTACCTTTTATTCAAACTTTTTTTGATACGGTACATAGTTATTTGCAGCTATTTGAGTTCTGAAATTCCTTTAAAAAATCGTAACTACTGGTTAGATCAATTCGTATTTCATTGCGAATGGATTTTTTTTCTTTGAAAATGGCCGAGGGAGTTATTACAATAACTTCCAAATATCGACTTCAGCAAAAAAAATATTTTCTACTTACGATATTTCTATAAATTGGGAAAAATCCATATTGTTATTCTATAAAAAGCTATGTGTGAGGACACTATTTTTATGAGAAGATTTTATTTTTATTTGGGTTTGCGGTCAGAAATAAGTTTTTTATCATTATAAACAGACATAATCTTATATTGAACATCAATTTAAAACAATAATTTCAATAGAAACAATAGTTTCAATAAAAAAAATTATATCTATTAAAAGTTACTTTTGTGATGTTGATTGTTAGAAAAAAAAATTAGGACCTCTTATTTATATAGTACACGGAGTATCTTTATTTTACGTATTTATAGCTAAAAAAAATTCTCAATTTACCCATGAATTATGATTTTGGCCTCAAATCTGATTGACGGCGGAACGAATTGGAACATCCACGTTTTATGCCAAACCTGTCATTCCCCATTATCAATAAAACATATAATTGAAGAATGCCCATAATTTCGTCAAGCCTTCGAAAATAATAAAATTCCACGAATAAGAGAATTGGCCCTTAAAGACTCGGAAGAATCCATAGACAAAATAATAAAATTTCTCAAAGAAACACAACTTTATACTAAAATATAATCCACCAATACCGACCAGTGTAAAAAGGAAATAATCTACATTCAACTATAAGTCAAGAAGATAGATGAAGTAAAAAGGGTGTAATAACCTAGATGTTGATCGCCCTGAATAAAAATCTAATCTAATCTAATCTAATCCAAGTTTTATGTACACGCTTATAATAAATGCTCATTTCACTCACACTTAACGTAAGAGTGAAACTTATTTTGATAATTGATTACAATTATTTTTTTCTATCAGACTATGATTATTAAAAAGCAGAATAAAATTTATTTTGTTTTAAGTAAACTGACTTAATTTTTACTTTTATTCAAGGTAACTGTCTAGAACAGTCTTATATTATATTTTTTCATATGCTCTTATATAATAGAGAACTTTCGTTGGATGGCAAAATATTCATCTCTATTTTATCATTTTAGAATTCATTATTGCCAGAATTTAATTACAATTTCACCCATTTGTTATGTAAATTAAATATATAATATTACACCTTTGTTTTCTTAATTTTTAGGGTGTCGTACTGAATACTCTATAAAGAATTATAATTTTTAAAAAATTTACTTGGAACAGATGATGAATTAAAATCTTCGAATATATGACGTCCTTAAAAATACAGAAAACAATTCAAGGTATGATTTTGTTTTGATAATTGTTATGATGAATATCTAAAATCGTAATAACATATTTTGCAATATACATGCAATTACATTGCAAATATTAACATATTTTAAAATTGTTAAACAGAGGTGAATATGCATACATGAGGTGATACAAAGTCTCCTTTCCCAATGTATATAAGTAAAAAAAATAAGAGAGTATCTGAGGTAGTTATCATAAATAAAAGCAAAATTAGATTAAAAGGCAAAACATCATGATCGCCTAACTTTTTAAATGCCTCGAAACAGTGAGTATATTCACAAGACCAGACCTCCATAAAGAAAACGTAAGCCTCAATAAGGCCGTCAACATCTAGATCTAATGATGTGGAGCAACAGCGGGCTAACCTTTAACCACATCCATCCCCAAGGGCTCCTGTGGACAATGGGGCGGAATCCCAGCCCCATTCAGCCTGGTCCTTTCTTAACGACAATACGACCTCAACGTTTGCCCGCCCCGGAATAAAAAAAAAATAAACGCTTTTCTCTTCTCCGATATCCACATCCTTCCTGTCAAACCCTGGCTCCTGTACCACAATAATGGTTCTCAGTTAGGCAGCTTGAGCTTTCCCATTGTCTCTTCTAAAGCCTCCCACAAGGGGGTGAGAAGTGGGATCGTTGGTTGTCGACAGTAGTATCAGAATTGCAACATTTACTCAGTGCCTTATGTAATCATATATAACAAGGAATTAAAGCGCAAAATATACCCCACAAATATGTACCAGACCAGTAAGTGTTGAGGTACAAAAAATGTTTAGTAACTAATGATAAAATAGAATCTGATGGTCATAAACATTTTTTATCCATACTTCGGAAAATCGAAAAAGGATGAATAAGGCAACCTTAATAAGTGATTCTTAAAAAATGAAAACAATAAACGAATAAATAAGAAAAAATTAATAATGAAATAAAAAAGTATATAATTATGAGAGATAGTTGACCGTGGATGATAAATGAGGAGAAGATGGTTGGGGGTGCGGTCAATGAAACACAAATAAGTATGACTAACTTATTTTAATGTGCCGACGTTTCGGCTAGAGTTTCTAGCCTTCTTCAGGGCTAAAAACAAAACAAGATAACAACCATAAGATAATAACTACAGTAAGTATAGAAATATAAAAAAAATTGAAAAAGAAAATATAAACAAAATAATTTTACACAAACAATGAATAGTTTTACAATAGAATTAATAAAATTAAGTGATGGGAGAAGCGGGAAATAAAATGTAGACATAGGTAATTGAAAAAGTGGGTACAATAACTTAATTAAGCATATGAAATAAAATTAAAGTTATATAATTGTTTAATTTTATTTCATTTGCTTAATTAAGTTATTGTACCCACTTTTTCAATTACCTATGTCTACATTTTATTTCCCGCTTCTCCCATCACTTAATTTTATTAATTCTATTGTAAAACTATTCATTGTTTGTGTAAAATTATTTTGTTTATATTTTCTTTTTCAATTTTTTTTATATTTCTATACTTACTGTAGTTATTATCTTATGGTTGTTATCTTGTTTTGTTTTTAGCCCTGAAGAAGGCTAGAAACTCTAGCCGAAACGTCGGCACATTAAAATAAGTTAGTCATACTTATTTGTGTTTCATTGACCGCACCCCCAACCATCTTCTCCTCATAAAAAAGTATAATTCTCTCATGAAATACATTTACATTGTGGTTAAATCATGTTAAAAAACATTTGTAAAAGTAATGAAAAGTTTTGTCATGCTTGACAGAATTTCGATAGTACATGTTAACATAAGGAATCTATTTTCAAAATCCGTTTGATCATCAATCACTTTCAGACTTTTTGTAATATTACTCTACCAGTTTTTTTAAGTCAGCATATTAAAAATATAAGTTATTTTTTGTAGGATTTTTTTTTTTTTTTTTTAAAGTCATGTATAAAATTTGAATAATCTATTTACATTTACATAACGTATTTAGTTTTTTAAGTGTGTAGAGATTATTAATTTTAATAGAAAAAGTAAGTCATGGCGCCAATATGGTCAAATTAAAAAATCCAACGTATTCAGACAGACTTTCTGTGAAAATAAAAATTTTAAATTCCAGAAAAATTAAAAAAAGTAAAAGCTTGTTGATATTTGTAGGCTATTTAGTTATTGATTACTACAATTTTTTTTTTAATCACAAATACTCACACGAAGTAAGTATACTGCCAATCATTATTGCCAGAAAAAATTCTTTTAAGTTCATATAATTTTTAAAAATTTATATTGTTATTTCGTTTTGCTTTCTGGTTCAAAATGGACAAATAATTTTTACTTTTCTCATACCAAACTATATCTTTTCATTACGTTAAGTTCATTGGGGTATCATTTTATCCTAACAATAAAAACTTAGTTATGTAACAGAACAAAATAAAACTTGGTTGACGTCCTCCACTTGCCTTAATGCGTTCCATATAAACACAGATCTTTTAGGAAACCATTACAACCGTTCGCACCGAATTTCATCATTTTTACATTTCTCGAAGACGAGTCCACACTCTACAATCACAATTGGGCGCAACATATCTATCAGATATAGCAATATAAAATGGTTGGACGTAAAAGGACGCTCAGAATGATCTCGTGGTGTAGAGCTCTCTATAAGGAGTCGGCCTAGTCAGATCACGTAGGACGTAGAGAGGGCATGAAGCGGCACAGCAGCTGCCCAATACTGACGTTTAAAGATCCGGCATTCTTCCACTTTTATAATCTGGATCCATTCTTTTAGAAATTATCTTCCCAAAGCTTTACTCATACAATTCCCGCATAATGATGCAAAATCAAACATCTGAAAATAACACTAAAGAAAACAATTTACAACGAAAAGCGAAAACCAGGGAAACGCCATAATTATATATTATTTAAGAGTGTCATGTAATCCTAACAATATATATAGATATATATAAGTGGCAGAAATATATATGATCATTAGATTAATTATTTTATTCAGATTATATTATATTTATTTCAGAGAGA
>NW_027110293.1:19097-63210 GCF_000696795.3 Halyomorpha halys
TCTTTTTTTTTATGATTATACCATGTATGTGTAATGTATAAATGTCCGATTACGGATTGATAAGTATGCTGTGTGAGATAGCAACCTAATGTATTTAGGCAGCATAGATGAATAAATAAAGTATTTCTCTCTCTCTGCTTGTTTGAGAGTGGTTTAGTTTATTCTTAATTTAAAACAATTTTGATCCTTTTTTCTCTCAACTTTTATTCTTTAAAATTTTTCCAACGTTTGGCCCTCAGGCCATTCTCTAGGATACCACCTTCACTATTGATGCCATTTCTTTTTCAAATCTTAAAATTGCAGGCTAATTGCCTTTGTCCCATCTTTAAAATAAATTAATCCTTAAAATAATATCATAATAACATTATAAAATTTTGTTTTTAAATAGATTTCTTACTTACATAATTTTTTCTAAAAAAATTTTTCTTAGATTTAAAACTTTTTTTTCCAAAACACTTTTTTTTCTTCCTTCACTTACATTTGCAACTTTAAAAACAGAACCTACCTTCAACAGGTTAAGACTCTGTTATCACCTTATCATATAACAATATATATTTTTTTTATCATTAATTTACATTTTTAATATAATTTAATTAGCATTCATTATTAATTATTTTGCTTATAACACAAACATTTTTTAATATATTTAAAATCCATAAATTTATTCTTATTTTATGTGTATTTTTCTTAAACATACATATACCCTCCCTTTTTTTAAATTTTTAAAATTTTAAAGAATAAAAGTTAAGAGAAAAAAAGGATCAAAATTGTTTTAAATTAAGAATAAATGATCATGTTAAGTTAAGAAACCAAAAATCATTTCATTATCATCTGTTCCTCCCGTAATTGAATATTAAATAAGGAATTCCTTCACTATGGAAATTTCCTCAGCTAAATTTCTGGTTCAGTAAGTCCCTTTTTCGCTGCCGGTCATCGTCTCCTCTTTCGTAGGTCCTCTGTCAGCAATACTCTTCACCACCATCCTTCCCTCGGACAAGTCTTTCCTACCTTTAGCATCCCATTTCATCAATAGCTTTGGAATCCTGTTACTATTCATCCGTTTTTAAGTGTTCGTACCGACTGGATCTTCTTTTTTTTTTTTTTTTTTTTTTAAGATATATGTAATATTCTATCCTAAACATATATTCAATGTAAATAAATGTTATAAATATAGAACAGTAGTAGGATAAATGTAGGTCATTTTAAACTTAGATTCTCCCAGTTGATAATACTCTCAAGTATTAAATACATATAACAATGAAGAAAAAACTATATATTACATAATACATTTAGTAAATATGATCTTAGTTAAAATGGAGTGTTACAGGCGTGTAGAGCAACTACCCATTGGTAGCACTCTAATGACATTTTATATTAGCAGGTCTCGTGGCCATCTTCTTTTCAGGCACCTCGGAGGATTGTCAGGAATAGAAGAGGATACAAGGTTAGAAACTAGGGGGTTAAAGTGGTTGGGGAGTTTAAAAAAATAGGTAAGAGATAATCAAGGAATATAGCACTGAGACTACTTCAAAAATTACTAAATGGCCTCTGAAGTTGCAATTTGTCTAAAAATAAGGTCACGTGCTTCAGCTTATCTTATCAGTTTGGCAAGTTGACCTTTCACTTTAGATGCAACAAAAATTTTGCGGGATGGCCATGAAAATATGTAAAAATATGTAAATATGATTTTAGTTTTGACTGCCGTCAAAATAGCCCTGAAGAAGCCCTGCAACGTGGGGCGAAACATTGGCTCATTAAATTAGTATATTTCTACTATTTGAGTTTTTCTTGACCGCACCCGGACCATATTCCTTTCATCTTCACACACGGTCAATCAATAATCTTCCAAAATATATAAACATAAGATATATCATTATTACATATTTATGGGAAACTTATATCTTTAAAAGTGGGTGCTAAAAACTCTTATACAACACAATAACAGGAGATGAGCAGTTGCCGGAGAAGTCAAAGTGTAACTAGGTGACATATTTACTTGTATTATTTGAGATAATTACGCTAGAATGAGTAATCGTAATTATACCGAATTATGAGAGTACTTTTCCTAGAAATTATGGTTTAAGATTTTCTCATATTTTTATAACTGCGTAGGACCAGAACGCAAGGAAGGCACAACACGCATTTTTGATGGTGACAGCACACAGACTTGCGGCTGTCAGCTATACAAAACTACCAGCTATTTCTTATGCTGTTATAATAAAACTGAGTATATTTATATGTAAATTTTTTATTAAATTTCATCTGCAAATAGAACATTAATGAAAATACACGGATATAATTAGTTAAAGAAATTGATTAGATTCAACTCAAACTATTTATTACCAACTTAATGTAAACATCCGATGCAAAAAATAAAATGCAGTTACCATTTTTATAGAAAAAAAAAAAGATGTCTGAAAAATACACTTTTCATTTATGAAATAAAAAGAGGGGCCTCATTTAGACGATTTTAAATAATAAGAAATAATACAATACAAAATAAATTGACATCTCATAATATTTGTTTAGTTTTATTTGAGTAAACATAGATTACAATTAACACTAGCTGCAAAAATTTAATTAAAAACAATGACGATGAAAATAGTTAAAAACTTAATTTTGAAGGCTATTGAAGGCCCCCTCAAATAACCAAATAAATGAGATTTTTTTTTAATTGACCTCCATTACATAGTATGTAGAGTAAACTAATTCTTTCAGATCCATTACGTTTAACAAAAGTTTTATAATAATCTAACTAGAAAATCAGTGCAGAGATCCATCCATCTAGTTGTCATGACGGTAACGGTTACCTAAGTAAAAACTTTCTACTTCCATCAAGTCGTTAAGAAAGATTTGTGATTGAATTGTGTTTGATTGAGTTGAAAGATTTATTTACACGCAGATATCAGCTAAACAGGATTAGTTTTATAAGTTGATAATTTGTAACGTAATAATGATTATTTTAATAAACACCGAGAAAAGAACAATGGTAATATTTATCTTACAAAGGTTTTCATAAAAAATAAATAAAAATAATTTTGCAGAATAAAAATTATATTTCATTTTCGTTTTGCCATAACGGCAAGATAAGTTGTTCCTGGAACAACGTACCTTTTCCAGGCACATAATACCTTGGGCCATTTATTACTCTAATCCTTTTTATTTTAATTCTGGAAAAAAATTCATATTCAGAAATCAGATTTTGTTTGGTAGCTCCATTTTTCTACTTATTTTCGACGCCTAAAATTTTAAACCATTGAACACTGTATATTTTGTTTATGACAATAAATTATTAGATTTATTTTATTTTCATTTGTTTGGGCGACTCCACATAAGCCCTAATAATTTCTATGATCCTACATGGACCATACATAGAAGTAGTACAAGGTTCATTGTTATTATAAGATCATTCCAGGTTTCCTCATTAACTACAGGCATACTTATAAGCTGATTTGAGCACGGTATATTATTAGCACTACATCAAATCCTGAACAACAAATATTACTACAATCAAACCATTGAAGTTGTACTTTGCTCATCTGCTTGTACTTTGTGTCGTTCCCAGCCATCTCTAAATTGATATTTGAAAATATCAAGAACTCAGATGACCAACGAGTAAAATGACATAAATTCGAGAGAAAATCTCGAGGATGAACTTGTAAGACGAATTAACTTATCCTAATGGCTTGCAAGCGCCCAGAATATTAGGGAAATCAGGAATGATGAAAAAACCTCAAATTATTTTTTTAATTTCTTTTGATTTTATCCGAAATAGATATTTTCTCAGCTTCTAGATAAACATAGGTATTAATGCCGGTTGGTTTTTAGGACTAAAAAAAAAAGTAAAAACGCTTTTTCAAATATTTCATCACATGAACATTAAATTTTTTATGCTTGATTAAAATTCATTCGAATCGTTCAGAAGTAATGAAGGGTGGTTATAGTACTAGATTAGATATGGAGCATAAATAATTGGAGAAATAAATTGATCATAACTAAATTTAATCAGCAGGTTTTATTTAAGATGGGCTGCTGAATTGTAACAATCGCTCTGGAAGAAATTGCTTCTGAAGGATCCAAAAGTTATTTCGACTCTAATTAAAACTTTTGATAACCTATAAAAATAATGAAGGAAGTTTAATAGCTCTGAAGTTTAAGAAGATTAAACAAGTAAATAAAACATAAAAACTTAAGGTAAGTCTTAAAATTTTCATGGTAAAAGACCTATTATAATAAATTATAAAATAAAAAAAAATGTATAGCAATTCCAACTACAATTTTTTTCTTCTTTTAATAATAGCCAAAGTATAAAAAAATTGTCCTCTTAAGGAGAAGATCCGTCAAGGAAGAGAAAGAACCTAAAACAAGTTGGAGCAGCAACTTCCAGTTCTTGTCATTTTTGATTTCGTCAAGTGTGAAGATATCTCGTTCTTTATATCTGTCACAGAGGTAGATGTCAATATCCCTTGCGACATTCTGGATACCTCAATGCCTTCCGAGATTCTTCTGAGAAAATCGAAGAGGTTACTTCGGCGGAAACGGATAGAGATTTTTGTGACAATTCAATCGATTTAAAATAAAAATATAAATAAATAAAAAAAGAGGTAAAAGCATTTTTTTATTAAAATTAATATTATAATAGATTACTCAGTAGAAACAGAACTATTATTTTGTAAATTTACAGATCTGAATTTGTGTGTTTATACATCAGTGAAGTTATTGAACTATTTTTTTTTTTTTTACTTAAATAGAAAAAATCATGAAAAGCGGTTATTCTCCGCCTGTCTCCGGGCCAGTCATACCCAAATTTCTGAATTAAATTTATCCCAGGGTGCTCTCATTGCACCTCAGGATATTAGGCCTCTGAGGTTTTCAAAATTTTTGTGAATTCCTATGGAAAATCAAAAGACAAACATGCTTGTTCAAAACTAAAGCTTATGTTACCTCGTTCTGGAAGTTACTAAAATTTTGCTGGTCTTTTTTTTATTTTTATACCCTATATTATATATATTTTTTAAAAGTTGATTATGACGGGGTATAGTCATACAAATGACACCCCTAACTATATAAAATGTTCTTATTAAAAGAAAAAAATATTAATTATAAAATAAATAGATAAGAATAATGCTTCTTAATAAAAGAGGAAAGTAAAATTAATAACAAAAAATAATGATATTGGTACACTTAAATAAAACAAACAATTGTCTTCTAATAGTAAAAAGAAACAAGTTAATTTGAAAAAGGGAAGAGAGAAAAAATAATAATACTAATGAATAAATAAAATGAATAATAATAATATGTAAATAGAGGTAGTGTGACTATGAATTAATTTTATATTTATTAAAAATTTATAAAAGAATGTCCTACAGCAGTCTGGGCTTCAGTCTTCGAGTTGAGATTGGGTTTCCCAGGTTGTAGGTCACTGCTCCTTTAACCGTCGGCAACTGGGAGTGGAACTTCATGAACCGTTTTTTTTTATATAATCCTCTATTGACTCCATTTTTAATTCGCGATGCAATTGGCTATTTCTTATGAACCAAGGAGCATTAACTGCGATTCTTAGGACTTTATTTTGAAAAGATTGTAGTTTTTTCATTTTCGTGAAGGATGCCGCTCCCCCGACTTCACAGCCGTACAGCAGTGGCCTGAGGATTGTTTTAAATATAAGAACAGTTGTTTCTGGTTTTAGTTTGGAATTTCTGTTTAGGATAGGATATAGCATTGCTAACCTTGCATAGGTTTGAGTTAGTTTGATGTTGATATGGTTATTCCAGGTAAGGCGGAGATCTAGGTGAAATCCCAGGCATCTTACTGTTTCACTGGCAGGATTCCATTTCACATTTTTGCTGGTCATAGTTGTTTTATTTTTCTCCAATTATTTCCTACCTATGGTTTCCCTAGGATCTCAGCTGTCGACATACCGGCAGTTCGTTCGAGTAGTTGAAAAGTTTCCGACCTAACAAAAATACAAGACACTTTTTCTATAATATTTTTTTATTTTTCAAAATAGTCTCCTTGTAATTCTACATACTTCTCCCAGCGATGCTCTTATCTCTGTAACCCGTCCAAAAAGTACTCGGCGTTTTTCTCTTCAAAATAATTGTTCACGAAGGTGATTGCTTCTTCATTTGACGAAAATCTCTGTCCTTCGAGCACAATTTTTAGATGGGGGAACAAAAAAGGAGATCTAATGAATAAGGCGCATGGTCAAGCAGTTGAAACCGAAGCCTCCATAGTTTATCCCTTCATAGTCATTATTCCTCGCAGTAACAGAATTTTTTTTATAGAGTGATAAAAGAATTTTAATTATTATATAATAATCTAAGTAATAATATTAAGAAACATAATAATTTTTACGTCATTCTCTGTCCTTTATTTCAAGAAAACACAAACAGTACAAGAGTGTACCTTAAAAATCACGAATCATACTCTTCATTTTTAGGTTTGTTCGATTATGCTTTGAGGATTTTTTAATCTTGTAGTTCATTTTTAAAATATTATATTATTTTAAGACTTCGAGGCTCCATTCCAATCGAGAGCGCTATGCGGTTATTGGTCGATTGCCGGTTAATCTGCCTCTGTGGTTTAAATTCAAATCTTAAACTTTAAATTTAATTTTAATTTTAATCTTCCTGAAATAATTATTCTATCATATTTTAAACTGGGTGTGATAATTTATTTTAACTATAGTTAACAGGGTGGTCTAAGCATGTTCATTATTTTAAATAACAAAAATAATCCCAGAGAAATATTTATAATCCAAAGAGTGTTCTGGATTAAACCAACCGAGCAAACAAAATTAATCTTTCAGGCCGGATGATACGAGCTATACAAACCACTAACAGGAAAGCAAATAAATGCGAAATAAAAAAAAAAAAAAAAAGAAGTGAAACAAAGTTTATTTTGGGGCTAACAAGTAGAAAACAAACAGTACAGTGGAAGGAGATCCTTAACTGTGTGTTGAGTTGGTTGGCAATTAGCCCTCCCGGCCTCAAGGCGCTCGCTTATCAACAACTCTTCAATCAATTGCCCATGTCATTGGATTTTAAGCTCCACCTTTTGCCAAATGCCTCCATGGATTTCCAAACTTTCCATATCTCCATCCGTAATTTATATGTTTATTTCGGCCCTTTACTTATTGAGTGAGTACTGCTTCAAAAATATAAAAAACAAAAACGTTTACTCTTATCAAAGATAATGAGGGAATCATATACTTACATGATATAATAATAATATACTATGGATTAAACTCCGATATTGAATTTTTTCTAGAACTCCACTCACGACTCTCAGTACACCGCAACATATCCCTGAATACACATTAAAGTCCAGAGAATAGAAATGTTTTGTCATGCAAAAGATCAGTAAAAATCCCAAGTTTTTACCTCACACCATCTGTACGATATCGATTGATCTATGAAAAAGTTGATCTTTACAATTGTATGATATCTTGGTATTCGTAATTTTTTTTAAAACAAAAACTTGAACAGGATAAAATTTAATGTAATTCTGTTACCTTAAATTTTATTCTATGACAATTTATTGTTGCGCAACAATCCTGTAAAGTTGAGAAATGTTTCGAAAAAAGAATTTTTCGTACTAAAAACCATTATTTCTTCCTCTGTGTATTTAAACTAATATTTTGCAGAGAAAATGTTCTCTATAACATTTATAGAACATGAATCGTCTAAAATTTACGTGTACAATGTTTTTTATTATGACTATTAGTAAAGTTGTATATCCTAAAAAAACAATAAAACTTGCTGAAGAAAAAATTTACTGTAACTTTCATATTTTAAATTTTGATCTATAAAAATTTGTTGTAGCGCTACGGGCCTCTAAAGTTGAGTAATTTTTTGAAAAAAACAAAACAATTTTTTGCATTGAAAAACTTTAGTTCTTCCTCTGTAGAGATGTTTTGAATCATGATTATTAGTAAAGTTTTATATACTTTAAAACCATAAAACTTGAAAGCAAAATTTACAAGAACTTTCATACGCAATGTTTTTTCCATGTGAGCCTTAGCAATGCCCATCTGTGTCCTTGGTGTGTTTTACAAATTGGCGTCTTCCAATACCGGAGAGGGTCTCAAGAATATTTTTAGAACTTCTGCAAAGTTGGTTTTTAATTTATAAATTATTTTAATGTAAAAAATAATATTATCATCAAAGAGAATCTTTAATTTGAAAATGAACTAAGAATTGGAATTTCAGGGAGTTAGTTATACATACGATGATTGATTTTCTTTAAAACATTACGATAGCACATAACGAATTTTACGACTGGCCATGTTTTAGCTGATTGTATTCAAACTTCAAATTTATTTATTTAGATGTTTTAAATTTTTAATATTGAAAGCAGTTTTTTAAATCATAAAAATAAAAAAATGACACTTTTGCAGTAAGTCAAGGAGAAGTAAGCGATGTTTGATCTATAGAATTTTGGAATTTTGCCTATTTTAACATGTATATTTAAAGAGAGGGTAGCTCATTGGTAAGGCGCTGTACAACAAGCTCTAAGAACCCCGGTTCAAATCCTGCTGTGGTAGACAATTATTGTCTATTTCACTTTAGCCGAGAATCAGCAATGTGGGTTCTGGGGTCCACCCAGCCTCACAAAGTGGATAGACACCGTTAACTGGGTAACAATCTGGAGGCCAAGCGTGATTCTGACCAAATCACCTCCTGGCACAACCGTTGGTCTAGAAAAAGTACTTCCTTACAAAGTACTGCACTTCATGGGTTCTAGAGGTACAGATTTATTTTTTTAATTATTTGTTACTGTGGAATTCTTTTTCAGATATTTTTAATTAGCTGACACATTTGTCTGTTAGTTGACTAATTAGCGTTACTCTGTCTCTCTAAACTAACAGATTATTTCTTCTAGTCAGATTGAAAGCGAAACTAGCTTTAAATCGGTAGGGAAGGTGAAATTTATACTTGCTTACAATTATCAGAAATATAATCTTTTTTACTTTTATTTTTAAAACCTCTTTCAAGTTTCTTTCTTAAAAACAAAGACATTCTCAAAACATCAAGTAGCTTTTCCATTACAACAAAACTGAAATAGAAGGGGCTCAGTTTATTTGTATCCATTTCATTTATCTTCCAAAAAGCTAACAATGCGTATATCCGAGAAAACAGTCTTTATTTTGATCTAATAAAACAGGATAAAAAAAAGAGGAATAAAAAGAAAGAAAAAGAAAATGGGACAAAGAATTAAGCTACTACGTGGGGGTGGTTAGGACTAATTCTCGTAGCTGGGCCCGTTTTTATTCCTTCTGGCCTATAAAAGCTCTTTTATTACAGCTATAGCCTATTGTAGCTTCTTCTTTACTCCGCCATTTATTGCTATCTTTTACTTTTGACTTCGCGAGTTTCGCCAACGGTTTCCTCTTTTATGGCTCCTCAATGGGATACCTAAAAATGAAATTCGTGTTGCAGAATGAATCGAACATTAAATATAAACAAGATACTTGGGAATATTGTAAGAAGCATACAATTAATAGAATTTGCCAGAGTGGCTTATCCGCACATTAAGACCTAACTGAAGAGTTGATATCACAATTAAAATAAAATAACTGATCAATAGACTATATAAAATTATAGTATTCAACTTCTATTTCTTATCGAATGAGAATGAAGTTTATTGAAAATTAGGTAAAAATGAAATAAACAAGGAAAAGTGATTGCAGGCTTTTCTAACAGCATCAAAAAAATTTATTAAGAATAAATATTTTACGAATCTTAAAATTAGTTTTTAATATATCCTTAATCTTGATTTTTAATTGTTTCAGCAATAAAACAGTACAGTATACACCAAACAATTTGATTTACCAAACCGATTAGACAAAATTTAATTGTTTTATGGAATGTTATAAAGCTAAAAAACTAATTTTATTTTTTGTAAGGCAATCCAAAATCCTTCGCAAAATCCTCAATGCTCCTTACTTTGTCACAAATAAAATCATACATAAAGACCTTAATGTTCCCTATGTAACCGATCTAGCCCTAACCAGATATCACTCCTTTCATTATAAACTCTCTAACCACTCAAACCCCCTCGGTACGGTCAGTGAATGACAACAATAAGTAAAAAAAATTATTAGTTCCGACGTTTCGGCCAGAATTTCAATCCTTCATCAGGGCTGAGAACAAAAAAACTTAATAACAACCACAATGAATAAGAAGAAAATACAGAATAACAAAAAACTCTGCAGAGAAAAAAATTGTTTTTCGTTTTTCGGGGGGGGGGGGGGAGACATTGCCTTCACAATTAATTTAGTAAATAATAATAATAGTTAATATATGTATATACATATTTTTAATTTTAAACTCATGAATACAGAAACAGTAAACATTTTCGTCAAGGTAACCACAGGGTTGATTCACAGCTAAGGATAACAAAATAAATGGCTATCTCTCACATCCGGATTAGAACCCGAGTTCTTGGGGTAGCGCCTTACTCACTAAGCCACACAACGCTCTTTTTGTATATATATTGGAGCATCAATAGCCAACTTTATACGAAAGTCTCGTTATTAATATTTTAAATGTCCAACGTTTCGGCCAACCTGATAATCCTCAAGAACAATCTTAACTATAATTGTACACCTCATATCGGTATGGATTATCCGAAGTAATAAATATATATGAGGGGAAGATAGTTGGGGGATGCGGTCAAAATATAACACAAATAAGTTGAAATAATAATGTTATTTCAAGTTATTTGTGTTGTATTTTGACCGCACCCCCAACAATCTTTCCCTCATATAATTCATCCACAGTCAACTATCTCTCATCATGATGATGCAATAAATAAATAGAAAATGGTCGGGGAATTTAACATTGAATAAATTTTCACTTAAAATAGAATTCAAATATTCAACAAAATATGGCATAGAAAATATTAAAAATTTAATAAAATATCGTATTTCGTAGAGTTTTAAAGTGAAAAAGACAGTAAGCAGGGTAGATATTATTTATTAAATGGGGTAAAGTAGAGCAGTACCTAAATTAAATTTCAGTTATATTTATTTAATTTAAAAAATCTAGGAATTTTTCATTAAGTCCTTCAAATAAATTATTAAAGATACGAGAATATCAGAATAAAAATTGGGTTAAAGAATTATTAATCATTTAGTAACCCTCAAATCCCCATTATAAGACAACGGGAGAACTATATGAAAAAAAAAAGAAGACAGAATATACTACCATGTGTCGTGCTCCTGAAACACACACACAAAAAAAAAAAAAGAAATACGGGACCGAGAGACAAAAAAAATCCATTAGAGGAAAAAGTCATATCTCAAGGCTGTGTGTTTTTGGTTCCTTTTGTTTTTTTCCCATTTAAGAGGAAGATAAATCCACAATCATAAAGTAAGCTGACGACATGCCAAGAGAGATTACGGCGCTTAATTCGATTCATTAGTCACTCCGAGAACCATCTGCCCAACTCACACCTGCTAACTCAAACTTAATATTTCCAGGTAATGTACATTCGCAATAAAGCAATAAAAAAATATCTAAATTAATTTTTAACACTAATCATCTAATTTATTAATTATTTTTTCATTTGATATATTCTTCCAATGAAACATAACAGTATTAAATAGGACAACGAATGATACTGACAAGCAGTCAGGGGTTTTACAAATTTTTTTTTAACTGATTAAAACTTTTATTTCGTAAAGGAAAATGATTTCAGACGAATAAATAGTTAGTCTGCTTTTTTTGTACCTTTATTGGTCGCCTCCCGGATCATCTTCCTACAAAATTCTATGATTTTGTGAGATGTTTATCTAAACATTAAATTTTTATTGATATTTATTAAAGTTAACATTACATAGAGATTTAGAATAAACTTGAAACATGAATTGTTTAAAACTTGTTAATCATTTATTTTGTATTATTATTTTCATTACTTTTTATTTTTAATCAAGTGTATTATTTGGTTATTTCTTTATTCCTTATAATTTATGTATGTTTAATTCAACTATTTATTTCTTAATGATTTTATCTTTTTGTATGTAGGTTTCTTTTTAAATTTTCCAACAGTTTAAAACTAAACCTATGTACAGAAAGGAAATTATATATTGTAGAAGATATTGGCACCTTAATATTCACCATATATTTAGGAAAAATAAGGGCTTTAAGGAAACCTTTTTAAGGAAGAATTTTAAGGACTGAAAATAACTTTTAGCTGTCCCAGCAACTTGAAATTCATTTATGTTGTTTAAATAAAATAAATTGCATCAATTTAAGTGTGAAACAATCTTTTGTTTTACAATTTTATTAATATTTTAAATGCACAACGTTTCGGCCATCCTGAAAGACAATCACATTTATAGATGTCCAACTCATATCCAACCATTAAATTCTTTTGTGGGCTATTATTCCCAGGTCATAATAGGTCATTAGTCAAATTAACCTACTTAGTCACTTTTTCATTTATTTCTAAAACTATCAATTAGAATTTATTTTACAATATAATCACACACTTGCCAACAATTTATGTTTTAAATGTCTCTCTCAACTACCTATATTTTAGAGAGTAAAAAAGTTACGTCGATATAGAATTCCAACACAAGCCGAGTCCACTTCAATTTTTTTTTAAATGACAGTTTTGGCGTTTGGTTAGTTAATTCCCAAGTGATAGAGCTTGGTCAGTTTTAGAATTCTAAGCCTGAATCTACTTTTACAGATGATTATATTTCTTTAATAAACCATTTTAATTATGACTATTATTACTTAAAAAAAGGTTCACGTATATGTAAAACTATTGATTTATCTTTTATCATTTTAGTTTATATTAAATAATTTATATTACAAATTTTAAATATATTTCACTAATAATTAGTGCCATGAAGTGTTTAAATGAAGATTAATGAAATGAGCTGAAGCGCTCACAAAAAATAATATAATAATAATAAATAAACTAATATTAATTTAAAATAAAGAATAGGAATTTGTGCCTCTCACCGTTCAGATTACAAAACTGTCATTGGGTATCTAGTACATTCTTACCTAAAACAAA
Organism: Halyomorpha halys; assembly: GCF_000696795.3. Taxonomy (NCBI): domain Eukaryota; kingdom Metazoa; phylum Arthropoda; class Insecta; order Hemiptera; family Pentatomidae; genus Halyomorpha; species Halyomorpha halys. The sequence continues at coordinate 32,133 of NW_027110293.1, forward strand.
AATATTTAAAGTTATTATAGCCTACTGATTCGAGGATTAATAATAATTAAACAACAGATCATGCCAAATTTAATATTAAGAGCAATGTACACTTTAAAATCAAGATAATCTTATATTAAGAGTTAGAAGGGGAAAAAGTAAAAAAAATATAACTTTTTTAAAAGTTATTTGTATTAATGAGTAGGAAAAAAAAGGAATTAAAATTCATTTTTTCGCATTCTAACTCTCAGGAAAAACTCAGATTATTATTCTGGATCCATAGATCTTAAACCCTCATTTGAAAAGAATATATATTGAATTTTTGAGCTTCAAACTGGAAAGCTTCGCTTTAGAAACAATGAGTATGTTGTGTCAACAGTAGTGAGTACTGAATTCCATTACACTAGATAGATTTCTCCTAGAAATAGTTTTAATGACAAAGTGATGAGTTTTAATCAAAATTGAAGGGTGTTATTCTATTTCTAGGGCAGCAATTATGCTCAGGAATTAGAAAGAATCAAACATAAACATAGTAACGCCCTCTTTAAAGAGGTGTGACGGACCCAGGAATTCACTAAAACAAAAATAAGTAGTCCTAAATTATATAAAAACATAAAATATAATATTAATTTTTAAAAATAATTTTAGCAGTTATGTTTTCCACATTTCAAAATGAAATTCCTATGTAGAATAGTGAGGACCAAGTTTTTTTTTTTTTTTTTATAATAAAACCACATCTGAAAAAGAAATACTAATAAAGCGGGAAAAATGAAAATATAATATAATTAAAATGAAAAAAAGGAGTGGGAGAAAAAAAAAAGAAAAGCAATTTGGATGAGGATAAAGGGGCCTGTATGTTCCAGAAGGGCGATATTAAGAGAAATTTTATTTGAAAAAAAAAGAGGCTGAAAACAGGTTCTCACTTGTAATACAGGCTAAAGTTTTATTCCCCCTCCATTCTGCTTTTATTGTAATAAATATTATTAAATTTCAATTTCATTATTAATATTGCGAACAGGTCGTATAATTTTTCATATATTATATATGAATTATATGAAATTGTATCAAATTTTAGTTCGACTATTAATTTAATATATAAAATAAAAGATTCAAATGAAAATAAATGTTTTTGAGAAAGTCTCTATAATGGTAAATAATTAAAGCGAATATTGCCTTCTTTTGCTTCTCCAAACTAAATCCACATTATAATATAGATAATATAAATATTAAACTCTATCATTTACTAATTGTAAATATAAAATATTAAAAAACTACCTTTTTGTTTTGTTTTTTATGTATTTAGTCATTTAGATTTTTTTTTTATCTAAAATTATTTTTATGAAATACATTGAGGCCACACTGTTTTTGGCCAGTATATTACAATAACCTACACCTTAAAATGCTTCTAAAGGGACCAAGTCCCGAAATAATAAACTATTTGTCATTTATTCATTTTAAATTCAAGTTTCCCATTTCAACAGCTTGTATTAGTTAACTCTGAAAATATTAACTAAAAAGAGAACTTATAACTCTTGCTTAAACGAGGAATTGGCGTCATAATCTCCTTATTTCCTGTAACCGTGACGTAGTGTATATAAGCGTTTTATAGAATAAATGTAGAAGTTAACCTAAACTGTAACTCACAATTTTATAGCAAAGTAAGACTGTTTACTTATACTTAGCGACACATCGGTTCTCTCTTCAGATAAAAGCTCCTTACAAGTAACGTATATTTCATTTGATTCAAGGATAATAGATTATTTATTCAGCTAATCTTAATAATAATAATTAAATGGATTATTATAAGGAAAATAAAAATGAATTAGCGAGAGCAAGATTTAAATCTCCTTGAAACATTTGAAATTCACATTGAATTTCAAGCAGTCCATGAGACATGCTTTATTTAAAAAAAATCAAAATGCCTTTATATGTTGAAATTTGATTTTTTTTGCTGAATAAGAGACTGAATAGGCGAAGACACTTTAGAATAAGAAGAAAAACTAAATTACGATGTGGTATCTTGGTCATATTATTTGACAAACTTTTTTTTTAAAACTAACTTTGTGTGGTTTAAACTGTTGCTAAATTCAACTAAGACATAAAGGATATATGTGTAGGATTCATTGACCATCCATAAATCAAAGAATGCAGTTTTTTTCATTCGAGTACAGAAAAACAATATAACTCGATATTCGAAGTTAATCATATTTCATGATGCATTTTCTAAAATTTAATTCCTTAACTTGGAAAAAATTACAATCTTTTCAAAATACAGTAATAAGAATTGCAGTGGATGCTCCTTGGTTAGTTAGAAACAACCAATCGCATCGGGAATTGCAATAGAGGATTACATAAAAAAAAAAATGTTCCTGAAGTTCCACTACCAGTTACCTACAGTTAAAGGAGCAGTGACCTACAACTTGGGAAACCCAACCATAACACGAAGACGAATGAAGCATAGGCTGCTGCAGGACATCCTATATTTATCAGTTCAGTTATTGTCACTTTAAAATTTTATTTTATCTTAATTTCTTTATTTTTTTCTCTCCTCATCTTTTTCTTGAATTCACTTCCCCCCCCCTCCCCATTAGAAGTGCATTATTTATTTTGTTAAATCCATAAAAGTCATAATTGTTTTTGTTATTAACTTTACTTTTATCTGTTATTAAGAATTATTATTTTAATTTATTTATTTCACGGAGGCTCAGAGAAATGAAACATGACATTTCCAATCCAAGGCTATATAGGAAAGTCTTAAGTTATAAAAAAATAAATAAACATAGGCATCATGTTTATTTATATTAATATGTTACAGCAAATGTCCCCTCTCTTACAATACCATGTCAGCTCGTGATCCACTATAGTTAGTGTGAGTTAGTGAATTTCCTATAGTTTTTGTATAATTTGATATATCAAGCAAATATGTTCACAATTCCCAATTCATACCTCATAAAAAGACGAATCAAAACATATTTTCAGTACGTCTGATAATATCAAAATTAACCAACCTTTAACTTGAGCTTATTGCTTGTCGAGTTATAACTACATGAAATATTTGACACACACCGTTCTAATTCACTCATGATGTACCATACATGAAAATAATAACAAATTCAGGCAAAGCTCAAGAATATTACAATATTTTGAGAAGTATTAAAAAAAAAAAATAAGTGGCAAAGAGATACTGATAAATAATTACGTTATAACAAAATAAATTGCATATATGAAGTTTTTCTTTTCTAATAAATAACTTTATAGTGCTCAAATACTTTATCTTTCGATTGGGTATTTACAGATTTGCCTATAGTTACATGTTTTATATCTCCTTAAACTATCTCCAAGTACAAGAACAAAGTGCGAATGCACAAATCCTAAACGGACTCGACAAAGATAATAGAGGCCTATGCTAACTGAGTTATGAGGAAGGACCCTGAGCGGGAAAAGATGTGGTGGAGCCAGCACCGGGCCAAGATACCAGAATATGGATGGACTGTCCCTCGGGCCAACCTCCATTAAATACGGTCAAAACTTTTATCGTTGGATAAAGCCCCATCGGTTTTATAGTTTTACGGGCCATACCATCCCCATATTTCATCCCTTTCCGGACCGCCCTATTATTTTCTACTTCCCCTTCCGAATAATAGACTCCCTCCGGATATTTATCACAGAATCGGAAAAAGATTTATAATCTGTTTACATTTTGCAAATACAAAATTGATAATTCTTTTTAGCATTTTATACTTTAGGATGATTTATTAAAAGAACAAACAGACAGCCTAATTATTAATTGAAATTCATTAACCACAACTTATTTAATTTTCCTCGTCGAAACTGTATATAAAAATAGGTACTAGGACTCATGAGATCCAGAAAGAATTGCGCCAAGAGAAAGCCCAGAACTAGCAACAATACCGAAACAGAAAATGTTTATGATCCTTACAAGGATACTCTACATCGAAAAGGATTAGTAAATCTCACACGGTCTGTAGCTATATCCAAGATTGACAATGTCGTCGTTAAAGACTGTGCAAAAATAAAAAATAAAAATTTTAATATTTTTTTTATTAATAATATAAGAGACAGATAACAATTTAATTGAGCTATATTATTTATACGATCGTTTACTACAAAAATATAAATATGTAATAGAAAAACTGATTTTATGAAATAATGGAAAAGGTTATTTTGGGCACTCGGATTTGCAGCTAAACAAAATTAACGTTTCATTTTTCATAAACTTTTGGACTGAATTGTATGAAATTTTTTTGCCATTTCTAATAAAACAAGATTATTAAATTCAGACAATGTTATTAGAAAAAAACCGACAAGAAAAAAGTTCTTAAAAAGATGAAAGCTAACATTTTATCATTTTTGCTGACAAATTTATTACATTAATATAATATTTAAAAAAGAAAATGAAATATGTACAGCCATGAAGTGGCAGGGGAGCAATACTTTGTAAGGACGCTCTGTCACTAGACCAACGGTTATGAAAGGAGGCGATTTGGTCAGGATCATGCTCGACCACTAGATTTTCCCCCAATTAAGAGTACTCACTTGATGAGGCTGGGTGTACTCCAAAGGGCTCACGAACCCACAGGGCTACAATAAAATAGAAAATAATTATCTGATACAGCAGAATTCGAACCTTGGAGTTAGTAATCTAAAGCCTTACTATTAAGCTACGCACTCCAACACACAAATAATATATCCCGCTTACGAAATATTATTTTTTTAAAATTATGTGATACATCTCATGCAGAAATTAATATTTATTAAAATTGTGTAGATAACACATATAAAAGTATATGGGAATATTTATATAATAAAATAATGAATTAAAAAAAAAATAGATAAATTGATATTAAATTTTTATTTGTAACACCTATTGGAATTGATAGAAGGAAATATGATAATTGAATACATTTTTGGTGTAGAATTTTTTTCAAAAAAACCTTTATTTTTCACAGGTAGATATATCAACTTTTGATAGGAAACTGCAAATACTTATTTTTAACAATAGGAACTGGTGTTCACGATAACTTATGTTTATTTAACCTGTTTTAAAAAATTATATTAAGTTAAAAAAATGAATATATTATGGTAGAGTCACAACTGAAGAAATAAAGAACTATAGGTTAATCTGCCGAAGCGAAATAATAGTACGTAAATTGTACCATAAAAAGAATAATAAGTAAGCTAAAATAAAACGAAATGGAAAAATGGTAATTAAAAAAAAAAAAAAAAACTATTTGTTAAATCTGGAATATTATTTTTCAGAAAACAGACATACGAGTATAAAAAATTGATAAGATCTGAAAAATATCAAAATCTCATTATAAAACCAATTTGCAATGAATTGCTGTTTCACAAAACGAGTTGAAACGAAGTTTATAGAAAGTGAAATCCACAAGAAATCTATATAGCAAATTGATTATTTTTTCTTTTACACTTGAGAAAGTTTTCCGAAGAAGGGATCCTGTTCGGAACGGGGAAGGGAAATCCTTGCAAATCAGAGGCCCTTAGCTTAAGCTGGCAGATAAAAGGGTCTAACTAAAGTCTCCAGATTAATGTCGGTATTAGAGCCCACCTCATGAGCCTATTTACTGCTAACTTCCTTCCACCCCTACCTATCCATTATCTCTAATTGCTAAAATAATAGTTATTCGGGGTATCTATAGTCTTCCCACGTAAACAATAAATTAATGCACAAAAAACATAAACCTCAACCAATCACCCAAATAATAACATACACATAAAATAAATTCAAATATTCATAAATCGAATTCATATTTTAAATTTAGTTCCTATTTTCATTTTTACAAAATATTCCTAGATGAAAAAATTAGACAAGAATCACCTTGAAGATTTCAGCAACAATTTTAAAATTTTTCTCACAATAGAGCCTGAGTTATATGCCTCATTCTTTACCTCAATATGAAATATACAAAAGATGCATTACCTATATATGATAATTTAAAATACCATATATTTTAATATATTTAAATTTAGTTAGGTGTAATGAAAAAATATGCTCCATATTTAAACATCTTTAATCATAATTCACTCATAACGTCTGGAGGACGTTGCCTCATCAACGGGTACGCTGCAAATTATATCAACAATTTCATTTATTAAGTTTATAGATCAAATAACTTAAGAACTTAATTTATTATATTATATTAGAATCTCTTCATATCTAGTCAAAAAATGAAAATCCAATGATATTAAATGTTGCCTAAATTATTAAAATTTGCACTTACGCTGTGTAATGTAGCAAACTAATGTAATTGGGCAGCATGGCTGAATAAAGCATTTCTCTCTCTCTCTCTAAAATCTTTAACTCTATTTTTACTAGAATTTGGATAATGATAAAACTGATAATGAGGTGCAGATAGTTGACAGTATCCGCGATTCAGCCCTGGCGGTTCGGGAGCCCTCCAGGGTCTACCCAGCATCATGAAGTGGGAATCATTAATTGTGTAAAAATCTGGTGGTCGAGCTTGATCTAACTAAATCACCTCTAGCACAACTGTTAGTCTAGTAACAGCAGCTACTTCCAAAGTACTGTACCCCTGACCTTTAATGGGTTATAGTAGAACAGATTTAATTTAAATTATTGGTGACACTGATGAAAGCATAAGTTCAATAAACAAAATGTTTAATTTTTTAATCACAAATTTATTTTCATAAAAAGTTTATATGGTTAAAATGTTCTTAATAATTTAAAAATAAGAAATTTTTAAATTGCAGGAAGATAGTCGAGGTATCAAAATAGTAAAGTAAAACTATTTATTGTTAACCAATGGTCAACTGTCTTCTTCCCATAGAAATTTTTAAAATTAGAAAAGAAAATTAAGATGTTTCGATATAATCATTCCTACTTGAATAATCCTCTATTTATAATCTTTTGGCCAAGAGAAACCGTTTGAGTATCAGAAACTTTATAATATAACAAACAATTTTTAAAAACAGAAAAAATTAATTTTTTAATGATGTTTTTATCAAAACCAAACAGCCCAACTGCCGAGTTTATAATCTTGAGATAACTAATTTAGTCGTTTTATAAAAAAATAAATAGATATATTGAACAATTTATAATTCAAAATATTCCCATTTCCCTCTTATATAATTTAAATATTGTTGCATAATAATATACAGAATAAATATAAAATTATTTACATTATTTTCAATCCTAAACATATTTGCAGACGTGTAATTTAATACAACTGGAAGATTTATTTCAAATGTTGATATAGTGTACTGTTCGCAATCAACTTCATGAATATTATATCCCACATTTAGAAAGATTAGGCCATTCTGATTTACATATATTACACAACCCAACTGACAAGAAATCATTAAACAATGCAACCGACCACACCATAATTTCCTGCAAAGTGGTTCATAACAAATGAATGGATTAATTTTATTTTGACCATAGTCCCCACCTTAAATGAAATGAATTAAATGCCATAATGCATTGATGAGTGTGGGCGAATAATAATATGTCTAAAAAATTTTTTTTAATATTCATGTCATCCAATATTGTATAATCAATATTATATTCTCACTATCAGATATACAATTATGTTTAAAACGTTCATAAGATTATTGCATTTATATACCTTTCAAATAAAAAAATATGCAATCAATCAAAGCTAAATTAAAAACAAAATATTTTAATAGGTTAAAGTTACTAATTACTTATTTCATTCATAGCAGATTTTCCTTGTTAATTATGGAACTGTAATTAATATTTTCTACTTAAAACTAATTATTTTTCAACTTATCGATTATTCGTTGTAGAGCATGCAGATCTGATTGAGTCAATATAGAAGATTAGACAATATCCAGCAATGCTAGTGTTCGCATATCACATTTCATGAAAACTTTTATTTATGAGTTAATGTACTGATAAGGATTTCTTGATGTCAGAACAAATGATACAAATTAAAAAAAACAAAATAAAAAAAAGAATAATCAAATGCAATTATCGTGGAACATCTCATCGATTTTTGTGAAATAAAAATTGTATTTTACATGCGTGATTACTCAACAACTAGCTATCATTGAATTCATCATCAATTACTCAACCACTTTATCATTCATTACAATATTTCTAAAAACACTAATCGGTTGCGATTGCACAAATGTTTAAACATTTCCGAACATTTATATTTGTAAAACGGACAATTTTCAAAAAAACTTTATCAGTTCTGATTGATTTATTTTTTCCTAAACCAAAATTTTCGAATACTGTATTTTCTTACTGATTCATAATAAATTATCATGTTACGTCATCTACTACAGTGGATTCAAAGGTTTTGCTTAAGTAAATATCTATGTTGAGTGTATAATTATGAAACATGATGCTTTATTTTCAAGGTGCAGGTGATCTTTTGCATGGATACTTTCTTGTTATAAGTTCAAACAATACTTAATATTATTTAAGGAAATCATAGCATAAGTTGATGAGGTTATGTCTGTAAAAGGGGATTTCGTTAGATGAGTTAAGAATTACAAAATATATATGTCTTTGTTCAATGAATTTAACCACTATCAGGATATAAATATTTTCATGAATTTTAAGACCTTTGCATCTTGCTTCTTGAAAGTGGCACGAGAGAACGGAAATCAACTCTTTAGGTTTAAGTCTCTAAGTTTTATTTAACTCAAACCCCGGCCAATGATGTTTTTCGTAAGAAAAACAACAATTTTTTTCAATAGTTAGTAAAATGATGATTGTGTCAATAATGGAATGATCGCAGTAATATAAATACATCGTTTTAGTCATGATTAGCCGTATATGAATTAGAAGAAATCCAGTTAAGTAGAATAAAAATAATTTCTAATTATTCACTGATTGCCAATGGTTTGCCCCATAATGTAGGTCTTCATAAGGACTATAAGAAAAAGATAGAAAGTATGCAACCAACTAAGAAGGTAGCCCTGATGAACACTTAAATTGTGGGTCAAAACGTTGACATTAATAAATAGTACAAAACTTTTTTTTTATTCTTGTCCGCAGCAATAACCTTCTCCTTTTAGAATATTTTGGGTTATAACCAATCTTCGAGGATATGATATAGTTTCCTTCTGGAACCGCAAATGACTAAATTTCAAGAGAAATGCAGAATGCAATATTCTATTGAACTGGTATTCACAGTTTGGGAAAAAGATCACCAAGGATGTAGTCTGTATACGTTTTCAGCTTAAAATACTATAAAAAATCAAAGATTTTTTGCCGAATAATCAAATTAGGTAGGGGTTTTAGCTATTAGAATTTTGTTTACACTAAGGTCAGCGTCAACTATACAATTTAAATGCACTCTTGGATGTGATTTCTGTTTTAATTTAAATATATCAGAATTTTAATTTTCGGTGTGCGGATGTTTGCGGTTGCAACGAGAATACAAATCTGCAATTTGTAAATTAGCGCGAACTAAAAACATGCCCCACCCTACGGATCTAGGTGAGAAACTGTCCGTGCCCGGGCAAGGTTTCGAAGTGTGTTGGCAAGACACTAGTCCAGTCTACATTCATCAATTATTCATAGCTGTTGTGAAAGTCCTGAGTAGATGGATATATCTCAGGGCGAGATAAGATAGCGACGCGAAGAATGCTCGTTGTAACGACCACACTAGTTAGAACAACGCTATTGACGTCTGGTCCAAGATATATTGTGCTAAATGACTGTGAATTGGGACAGTCGGTTTAGGGTCACCACATGACCCGTCCGATGGTGATCCATCTAACGAGACAAGCCTCAAGGAGAAATTTAGAGTCGAGCTAAATTTAGGTATTGCATAGTGATACCGATAGTGAATGAAGCTTATATTAAATAAACCCTTGAAAAAGATCAATTTTATATTTTTTGAAATTTAAAAATGGACTGCAACCAAAAAAATACAAGTAAATTTCAATTAATACCATGATAAAATTTTGAGAAGAAATTATTCATTGATAGTACACCAGAAACACCTTTTTATTAGGTGATCTCCAGACAATCTTCTTTTCAGACCCGTCGATGGATTATTAAAGATGTTAGATAAAAATATATTTGAGTGGATGTGGAGTTCACTATGGAAGGATGGATATCTGGTTCGGACCAAATCGGCAACATCCTTTTCTTTTTATTTAAGAAAAAAAGATTTGGATTGCCAGGATATAATGAGAGAGCCATTCAACAGAGTAGTAGAGCATCAAGGTCAGTAATTCAACTTCAACAAATTCAGTAAATGAACTTTTTGTAATTAATCGGAAACTTGGACAGTTTGTCTATCAAGTATGCAGACGTAATAAGAAGAAAACATAAACAGAAAAGGTCAAGTTCCAAAACTAAAAAAAAAAAAACATAATCCACAAAAAAGTAAAAATTGATAATAAAATAAAAATAGGAGAACCAAGAATTTCACTAATATCGAAAGATGAATTTAAAAACGTAAATATATAAGAAAATCTTCTAAGGTCACTAATAATATCGAAGTTTCTTTCCCTTTTTTTTTTTTTATAATAAATTCAATAATATATAGCGGTATGAGTTTTCATTAGAAAACTATTCCATTTTTATCAGCTGACCATTATACACCGAAAATATATCATAAACCGATATCTCACACAGACCGTTAGTAATACTTCAAGGGACCCTCACACTCGCAAACATATCACTCAAAATTTTGCCCAAAAATATTGAGCTATTTTTTGTGCAAAAAACCAAATAGTCGTGGACCTCTCCACTAAACAAAAGTTTTCAAAAGCTAACACTAAAATTTCAGTATGTTTTTGAACCGACCACAAACGTTTGAATATATATATATATATATATTACAATATTTCACCTCGCACAGGTAAATATTTTGTAAAAAAAATTGAAGACTTCGTTTTTGTGCACATTATTACCCGTGTGAGGGGCCTTTAAAAACGAAAAATCAGTTCTAGCCAAACTAATAGGGATGTCCATGGCACCCCCTCATCAAAATATTGGGAACTTCCCACCGCATGGTATTCCCAAGGAGGTTCACCATTGTTCTGCCACTCACCTCTCACCTTCCAGGTGTCAGTCTATCACCATTCACAGGACTCTCGAAAAGAATTCGGGGAGAGCATTCTAGTGTGAATGAGGAAGTTCCAAAGGGATGTGTCCCACGATCACCAATTTCTCTTTCCAAATGACAGCTAAATTGCCATTTACCCAGAAATATGAAACGAGAAATAAACGTTTTGAATTGTTGTAATTTCCAAAAACACAGTGTATATTATATAATCTTAAGAACCGATAGAAGATTGTTGTCCCGAAATGGGACCCGATCTAAATAATGTTGATTCGTTATTTTTAACATTGGCTAAGGGTGAAATGTACATGAAAGTAAAGTAAAAATTAAGTATAATTAGAAATTGAAGCAATATGTATTAATAACATGATTTGTTAAATATAATAGAACAATATCAATTCAAAACTAAATACACGACAACATATAATAATCAGGACAAATTACTTAAAGAAGGATGTGAAACATGACGTACTAGTGATCATTACATAAAAATATTAAAATAATTGCCTTTTCTCAAACAAACAATATGTTACTATAATTATGAATAATTTAAATCTAAAAGTTGATAAGATCTAACTTCATGTAATAGGTCCGAAATTATGACCAGAAGACTCCTTTACTTCGTCCTTCGATAATAAGAAATATAAATATAAGAAATAAAAAGAAAATAAATAAGCTTGAGTGATGTTGTTCCTTCATTTTAATTAGCTAAATTAACTATATGAAATGTTTGATAATTATAACTTGATATCCTATTGTATAATTGGGGATTCTGGAATTCAACCAATTCCTTCCTTTTCACTCATATATTCAATTCATGAACCCAAATTCTTATTTTATTACTTAATTAAAACAAGAAATAAAGGCATATCATCCTCATTAGAAGAACTTTTGGTTAATATATCTGAGTACTCTTCGGTACGCCATTAAGCACTACTAGGGGTATTCATGATCTTTAGTTTAACATGTTAAAGCGTGATAAATGGAAAAACTCATGATAAATTATGAAATATTTTCTTCTTTTACTATGTTAAAACAATATAACATGGTTGAGAGTCTGTTACTAGGTCAGTTAAATGGAGAATGATGTCGCGCAACAGACCAGTTGAGCTTGTCATAATTTTGTTTGCTGTCGTAGTAAAAAGCAATGTAGTATTATGCATATTACTTGCTCGTACTTTGGGTTGAATTGTTTTAAATGTTTTTATAATTAATAAAGCAATGGATGACAATAATAATAGTGTATTAATAATGATAGTTGTCAATTAGCTCATCTGGATTCTCTTCCTCACAATTTAGAAGATCAACAAGGCACTGAGGGGCCATACTTTCACACAACTTCCACTTTTCACTCAATTTAGGCATGTTGTAATAAATTACTTTAGCAAAACTTAGAAGTAAACAATAACGTAAAGTTTTGGAAGGAAAGATTACTAAACAGGGTGCTCAGAAAATCCGCTAGGATCTCTTATGCATAATTATATCTTAAATATAATAGCATTTAACATGGTAAAACATTTAACATTTAACAAAACATCATGAATACCCCTACTATTTACCACTTCAGTGTGATATTTACCCCTATTATTCACCAGTCTTAAAGGTCAGGGTTAAACGTCATTGTATCTTCTCACGAACATTTAGCAGGGAATGCCGTCAAAGCTCTAAATTATTTGCTATATAGCTCTAAAACATTCCCCATCCTTGAACCAGCACCTAAGGCTGAGTTGAATTATTACAGAGGACTTTAAAAAGTAAACGACGAATTTCAGAGCTTAAAGGCTATGAGGTGAGGCTTAACTTTCAATGGACGCTTTGAGGGTGTCGGTTCTCAAAACCGTAGTGACCACATGAAAGGGCACTTTCAGGGACAAGAAACATTTTGTTATTTAGTCGGAGTTATTGAGCTGAACCGTTGAACTCGGTTGAAAGAGCCGACAAGAATAATTATATATTTGAGACCCTAAGATAAGTTTCAACGCATTCCATACTTAGTGTTTAATTTAGAACACAAATTGGTATATTAACAATCTATCGTATATAAACAGAATATTCAACTATGATAACATTACATAAATAGATAGATAGAAGCTTTTATTATTGTTTTTTTTTTCAGACATTATTTTTCGAAAAACGAATTTTCGACAATCAACTTTAGTTCGAAACTAAACATATACGTACAAAATTTCTAAATTACAATTTCAAAATATAAAAAAGTCTTTCATAAATTTCATTTTTTAGAAACTGTTTATTCTTAATTAAATTCTATTACAAATTCATTTCTATAGTCAACACTTGTTTTTAAATAAAGATATTAATTTTTATAATCAGGGTCGTTAAGAAATTTTTACAGTTTCTAACAAATTTAGTTGTTGTTTTCCCAAAAATTACAGTCTAAATTCCTTTAATGTTGGGCAAACTGCTATAAAATGAAACGTATCTTCCAATGTATTCATGTTACATAAAGAGCAGTTTTCCCGTTTATTCTGCCACAGATCGTAATTTTAATTTAGAACCTCACCTTTATGCTTTTAAAGTTAACCGAAATAGATAATAGGTTTATCCGCTAGCCCTTCTTGACAAATAATCATGATAGATAGACCGTGGATGGCTTATACGAAGAGAAGATGTTTTGGGGGGGGAGGTTGCGGTCAAATTAAAACACAAATAAGTTGAAGTAACATATTTAATCGTGCCAACGTTTCGGCCAGAATTTTTAGCCTTCATCAGTGCTAAGAACAGAACAAGATAACAACCAATGAATACAGAAAAAAAAAAATAAACAGAATGACATAAAGTAAATAATTGTACAGAATGAAATTAATAAAATAAAGTGATGAGAGAAGTGGAAAATAAAATGTATACATATGTAATTGAATAAGTAGGTAAAATAAGATAATTAAGGAAATAAAATAAAAATGAAGTTATATAATGCAAAGAAATATAAATATATTAGTTTATTAATAATTGTATTCTTTATTGTTATCTTATTGTATTCTTTATCGTCATATCTTTATTTTTATGTTTATTGTATTCTTTATTATCATAATTGTATTCTTGCCAAATAATTCTGATGTTAACTTTACAGCGTTTTCACCGGCAAACTATGTTACAGTACGAAGCTACTAATATTTTTTTTTCAGTCATTCAGTAATACCAAGATTTTTTTTTTAATTATTACAAAACTGGTGCAATTTATCTACCGTTGTTCGGTAAATAAAAATTGATTTAACAATACATTCCAGCTAATTTAGGGACTCTTGTTCGAAAAAAAGGATTAAACGAAGGTAGAAATGCAGCAAAATAATTACCAAAATATCTCCAGAGGATAAATGCTTTAGGAAATTGCTCTGGATGGAAAATGTCTGCAATGAATGATTTAGCAATTATGAGCTGTAATTGGTTTCCCTCGCATCGACAAAGGGACACCAGGCTGTACAAAAATCTCATCATGTTTTTAGTTTCCTTTCCCCCTTCCCCATCGTTTTTTTTTTTCTTTTCCTCAGGAAAGAGGGGGATTTATACTTGGCTGGCCTTCAACAGATCTTCCCTGACAGCTGGAAAAACAAGTCATCAGTTTCCAACTGAATCAGCGACACACAATTTCAAGCTCGGACTCGACTATATTACTTCGCTCAGAAACCAAAAGGCAAAAGACGCTAATTTCAAATAACAAATATTCGGTTTATGATTGAACATTTGGAATAGATAATATCTGCACAATAGGGTGCTATTAAAAGATTTGTGTAGTAAAAAAAAACAGTTAGTAAATCTAGTAATACGGAAAAATAATGTTCACTCGATTATTATTATTCCAAGAATTTTGGGGTTCATTCGAATTTAAAATAATGTGATAACCAGTGCTGTTTAATTTAGTCCTATGAAACTATACCTTCCCCTACCCCCATAATCAACGGTAAAAGAAAATAAAAATTATACCGATATAGATTAAAAAAAAAATGATAAAAATCTAGTCCTAAAATATATTATTAGAAAGATGATGCGTACCGAAAAGAATATAAATTCGGACGGTAAAACATCCAAATAAGAGTATGCATTTGATTTGGTACAGTCAAGTATAGATACTACGTTGATAGAATCTAATGAAGAACTAGGTGAATATAATATATAAAATATAAGAATATAATAACAAATAAATAAGAATAAGAAATATATTGATAGTATAGAAATGGCGAAAATTTTGGTGATTAAAAAGGGAAAGAATACATTTGAAAGGTATAGAGAAATGAAATAAATACAAATATACTTGGTTTATATAGTAACAAGAAAAAACGAGGAAAATAAAAGCGAAGTTAAAGGCAGGAAATGCTTGTTATTTCAGAGTTTTTAAAATAGCAGCTGTTCCTGAAAATTTAAAAGTTAATATAGAAAAAAAATTGCATATGTAATAATTAAACTAATAATAAGAGATTTTTTTTCAAATTTAATATACCTATACCTAACTCAAAAATAAACAAACGTGCATAAATTAGAAAATGGATTGATAAATAGGATGATTACATTGTAAAAATATTACGACGAACTATTTTATTTCTGCTTTTACTTAACTAATTAGCTTATTATTTTCAATTCGTACTATTAAGTACCATTTTTTCCCATTTATTCCATATAACCATCTTTTTCCATCTCAAAACTTAATTTTAGTATACCATTTGCCTTAATCTGTAGAAAGATGCTCCGAGTAGCGGTAAAGAAAGATGTAAAAGTATGATAAAATTATTAATTAGTAACAAACGTTTTGTTCCACTTTGTAGTACTTCATCAGGGCTGAGACCTGGGCAAGAAGTATAGCCACCATTCTTGACTGCCACCCGGACAATCTACCAGCAGTCACTCGCTACTCATGGTCTAGCAATCTTTTTTTTTTTATTTATTTAATGTAATTTAAAACTGTACAAAATAATACAATAAGTAAATATGTTGTATGTTTCATACACACTTGAAAATCTTGGGTAGGAACCACCTATTGGTGGTTATAGTAATCTTAAATTTTTTTTCTTTAGCGGCATTACCTTCGATCCCATTTAGAACAAATTTTTTTCAGTTCTTTATTTCCCTAAAATGAACAATTATCGTTTATAAATTTTATAAACTGTACTAAATCTGCAATCACTAAAATAAAAACGAGCAACTTAAAATACCTTGAGTTTGATCAAACTCAAATTTTCCTTAAGAGAATCCAAATATAATTGGACTTTGAATATAAGTTGACATCTTACGTTATTGGAAATAATCCATAAAAAAAAACAAAAAAAAAAAAACTAAAAAAACCAACTAATATTTATCATTATATATTTATTTATCCGGGACTATATATACATAACAATAATTATGAAAAATTAAATTATAGATTTTTATTAAACAGTCCCACTGACAATGAGAAGTCCATTTTCCTATTGAGATTTTCCGTTTACAACCTTAAATTTTTGAGTAGAATGATAAGCATATAGTCGACAATGGGAAGGAAGATGGCATTGTGGAAGCCTTATAAAAGAGGAGAACCGCCGAAGAGGAGAAAAGAGACGATATTGATAAAAGATAGAGGCGCGCGAGGAGACTGATAACGGGGATATGTTGAGTCGTTCCCGGAGGGGTCTGGTCCCTCAATAATACACAGCTCCATCTCAGAGATTGTCTATCAGGGCTAATAGCTTCATTCCGGCTCTCATTACATCGGATGCAATATGCAAAGGATCCATCCGCTGCAGGTGGCTCTAGAGCTCCTCCACTGGCTAAAGTACCTCCTATATAGGCGTCTCCATTAATGTCTACTCTAGCTAAAAGCAAAGGGAAAGCAGTCTTAGAACACCTAATGCGATAATATAAATAGCAGTGTTAATATATATGGTAATGTGTGATGATAGATCAGAACTATACAAATTGAATTCTAATACATTATCAATTACTGTGATTATAAAACGTGATACAGGGGTTGGAAAATAAAGAAGTCCCTATATGAAATGGTTTATACTTCATTTAACTACGAATGTTTAAATTCGTTTGAGAATGTCTTCAAAGTATGAAGAAAATAAACTGGAAAGAAAAAGTTTAATTAATTAAGGAGGGTTTGCGTAACATTACAGATTCACCCAAGCTAGAAAACATTACAAAAATAAGGCATTAATCTATTAAGTCTAATTACAATAATTATGAGTCAAAAATTATTGATCGGGCATGCAAAAAAATTATTATTATGTAAACAAATCGTTAATGTGTTTAAGGGTGGAATATATCTCAGTTTTATTACATTTTTTTATGATTTATTTATTGATATTTACAATTACATTAAGAAAGATCATGAGGCATCTTCTTGTCAGGCGCCCAGAAGGATTATGAAGCAATGAAAGGGAAGCCAGTTAGAAACAAGTGGGTTTGAAGAGTTAGGAAACTTATCATGGAAGGAATGGTATCTTGTTCTGTCCAAAACGGAAAGATATAAAACATTGAGGATTTTGGATTGGATACCAGAGGAACTCAATGATTTAGTGGAGCCCCAAAGCTCAACTACGTTATAGTCATATAAATAATAGTTATAGTCACATGAATAAGTCTTTTGTAATTTGTTGTCTAGGAAGTGTTGTAACAGTTGGAATTATTTTAACATTATTTTCAATCTTGAACTTTTGACAATATTAGCTAACATTTAATCATTAATTATTTAAAGTATGAACATGAATAAGTAAGTACACCAAAGAGAGTAGCTGAAGTGACCATATCCCTATAATTACATAGAGAGAAAATTCCACACTAATTAAAAAATTAAAAATATAGCAAACTCTATATTGTAAATGGTAAATTAAGTAAGTGTTTGTTTTAGTTGGTTAAATTCGAAGTGGGACGAAAACTTGGCACTTAAAAAATAGTTTTGTACTAGTTAAGTTCCTTTTTGACCACCTTCCTCGATTAATTAACATATGGTCATTCTACAATGTTAGCCTTTTGAATCGAAGTAATACGTTAGGTTCGAGCCGTTAGTGAAAGAAGAGCGACTGGAAGCAGTAACAAATATGTAAGACAAAGACTTGATAAAAACAATATTTTTAAAATCCCATTTATTATTTCATTTCAACCTCATAACTTGTCTATAATCTGAGTAAAAACTTTATACAAATATTCACTTCACATCAAAATTAGAAGTGAATTATAAAAGAAAAGGAAGGTTTAGGAACCAATACTATCCCGCATATGAAATAAGACTTGAGAAAAAAAAATAACTGTCTGATTTTGTAACAAGACTGTATCAAGGAACACTTATAAAATATTTGAATATTTATAAATGGTCGTGTGATGAATGGAATACGAATCAGATTTATTTATAAATTATTGGAAGCTATTAAAAAATTATCTATTTTTTAATAGCTTCCAATAATTTTTTCATCCGAAACGTTGTAATCATGTGAGATTTGAAATGAACCAAAATAGCATCTTTCATTTTCGGACTTTTCCCAAAAAAATGTTTACATTTTGTCAAATCGTGAAAAAATAAATGGCTTAGCAGGAAGAAAATTATTTTAATTTAAAAAAAAAAAAAGGAAAAGGGGAATTCCATAATTCGTCTTTGTCTTCAGACAACTAAATCCTAATGAGGCGGATAATATTAATTAAACTGATGTTGTTAATTATCGGATGTAATGCGTCAGCCCTCTACTAGGGTGGTTTAGAAGAGCGAGGTGTTGCACAGGGATAGAGGCGAAGTACTGGGAATTGTTATTTGTGGTAACGGAGGCTCCCACCTGGGACGTGTCGGAGAAGGCTTAGTAGGAATCTGATAATGACTATTATAGCGTCGAGGGCTCTCCGGAGCCTGGAAACTTAACTCCACGAGATAGAGACCCACCCTCCTCGAGGACTCCTATCAACAGATGGCTGCCTCTGATCATACAAAACTAGGGTCTAGTCCAGGAACACAAGAGGAATTTAATTTTATTAATAAAATTTAGCCAAATCCATTTAATTAAGTTATTAATTAATGATACCTCAATTAACTATGTATAATTGAATTCAAATTTGCAATAAGAAAAAAGAAACAACATTTTTGTGGAAACGTTTTTTTATATATTGAATAATTTTATTCAAACAGTTCCATTTCAATAGATAAACCCAAGTCAAAGCGTTCCTTATTAAATATAAGTAGAAGTTGAGATTTTGCTACGAAATAAAAAATATCTATGTAGCTGATTGAACACTAAACAATAAGTTAAGTCGATACCTTATGGCATATGCGGGTTGAATTTATTTTGCTTATAATTGAATGATATTTTTAACCAAATGTAAATATACGAAGAAAAAAGTTGGTTCTGATACAACTTTTTTTTTATTTTTAAAGAGATTTTCAATACCAAAACTATTAAGCTTCAAATCACCTACTATAAAATACCACTTAGGATTTCTTGTAATTTATACACATAAATGCTTTAACAAGAGTATATAAAAGCTATCTAATTAATAATAATTAAAATGAAATTATCAATTACATATCTGACTTTAACTAGATTAACCATTTATTTGTAATTTACAGCAGAAAGCTATAAAGCAATTATGTTGGTAGGATATTTTGATTAAGTTAGTCGTTAATTATTTTGCCATTTTGACCAAAGGTTGGGTTGCAGTAGGCTCTCAATTATCTGTGGTTGACGACAACTAGGCCAGAATTACCGGGAATTGTGGATTATCCTCATGAAGATAAAAGAGATTAATGTTATCTAATTTATGTCAAATATTAAATAAACAGTAAATATCAAATTTAATCAGGCTTGCATAGGGCCAATCGGTCAGGCATGGGGTAGTGCAAAAGCCCCAAGCATAAAATCAAGCCCATGAAATATAAACGTGCAAATATTTTAGAAATTTATTTCTGGCAGTTCTAAAATGTTTAATAATTAAGCTAATTAATAATTAATAAAGTAAAGAATTTTTGTTTTTCGCCTATAACTAAAAAACAGTGGATCCCGGCGAATATGTTATGGTACTGGAAATAAAACAGCATTAAATTCTGGGTCAAATGAGTACCACATTATTGATGTGGTGAAGTAATATGTTGTTAACAATAAAACGAAATTTTGTTAACAGCTAAAACTGAGCTATACTACAATTTACCGGTCCAAACTTAACACGCAAACGCTTTCCTAGCGGTCCTAAAACTATTAGTAAATAGTTAGTTTGATAATGCAACGAATCCTTTTGGTTCGTCGCTTATACATATTAAACGGTGGATACTAGTAAAGAAGGTATAATAAAACAAATTATAGAGTATAAATTAAATAGCACTTCACAGTTGCATGAGCAACTATTGGAGCCCACAACAACCGAAAGGAACAGCCAGAGAAGGTATTTTAGAACCACAGCAATTGACAAATTTGATGTCCTGTTATTTTTTTTAATATAACGTTTTGTCAGAATCCATCCTTCAGTATTTATAGACAAAAATCAAAAGAAAGACTCACATTTTCGTAATTCCTTCCTTTATCAAATCAATTCATCATTTTAAGACCACCAAAAATGCGTTTCTTCCTAATATTTGGACTAATATATAACGTTATTTGTTGTTATACTGTTTGGGAAAAATTTCAACACATTTTAGTTTACGAGCTTCTACAGTTTACGACATATTGCTTAACAGAGATTGAATTATAGTACTCATTCAAGGCAGAATTGAATGCTGTTTAATATAATATATTTTTTCCGCAAAAATACAATAAAGAAATAAAATAAAACAAGTGAATAGACTGATTTTCAATCGTTACTAAGTGGAATTATATGTCGCATTTGTAGGAAAAAGATATATGACCTATACTCCAAATACATGTTATAACATTGTATAATTATAATTTAATTGGATTAAGTGAACCAATGAACGAACTTCCGAACCTAGGTTCTCATCCTCCATATTTAGGTCAAGAAAGCCTCCATATTTAAAATGAATAAAATAATCCAGTGAAAAATATTTTTTAGAGAATAATTTATATAAAATTTCCAGCCATCAATAAAATACGAATTTTTTTTTTTAAATTATAATAAAAACACATTTCTATTTCCAATTTGTAAATTTTAACTAGAGAAAAAATCAACAATTACAATTAATATAATTAAAAAAATTAATCATTTCGTATAAATTGTCCAGAAACATGAGAATGAAAGTTCACGAGTTCATTTGGAAGCTCTGTTATTAAAATTATTTTTATTAAATGGGTTTGTTAAAAACAAACATTAATAAAAGATACAACATACTGAAGCTCTGGGTTTGCAAAGCTTCATTTCATTCCGTTTGTTTAATCCTTCGTCAGCCGTAAATCATAAATGTCGTTGCACGCGTCAGCCTATAATTAAAATAACATCGGAACTCGTATTTTTTTAAAGATCAGGAGAATAAAAAAAAAAAAAGGAAAGGTTTTTCTTTAAGATATATGCTAATTATTATAATGTGATATAATAACTCAAACGCAATATAACAAAAATGTTAATAACTTGAAAGTAGTAAAAAAAAAAACTTTTTCACACAAATTAAACTAAGAAGAAAAACAGAGGGTGTGCATTGTATGTTTGGAGTGTAGGGAAATATTCTATTGAATAATGCATTAACATTGAGCCAGCAGTTTAATTGAAAAGAACGTTTACAGTCTAGATGGCATTGTTTATCTCAACATCGAAGCCTTTGTAATCGGCAATAAAGAGAAATCAACAGATGAATAGTAGCTGTTCATTCTGGAATGAATATTAGAAACCAACCATTAGAGCTAGCGTGTTTTGCCAATGTACTGTTGCGATAACAACTTAATAGTTCTATAGAACTCCTCAAGGATACATTGTCTTTCGATAACTTTATCACACAGATATCTCCTATCAATACCCAGTGTTATTTATTTATTGATTCTTACGAACTTGGTATTGAAAAAACAACTAATAAAAATTAGATTAAAAAATATATATAAGTTACGTTAATAAATTATGATTTCTTCTAATAATTACTAAAATCAAACTAAATAGGACAATAAGTAAAAAAGCGAGTGATAAAAAAAATAATTGGCCATACTATTTATTTATGTATTAAAGAATCCAATAATTTATAATTTACATTTATAATATTAATCTAAAAAAAATATAAAGTAGAACCATATTTAATTTATTTATAAATTTTTTTTTACAAATTTTGTACTTTCCTATAATGTAAAGGGATGAACGTTTCGGCCCTTATCACATTAGTCACTAAAAATATTTCGTAGATTTGTTAGCATTTTTATTTTATTTTTTGATAGCATTCGGTCAAGTTTGATTTTCTGGTGAAGCCTATTTCTAAATATACATTTAAAACTTTAGTGATATCATAACACTATCGTAATCCTACTAAAATTTCTAATAATAAATTTAATAGTAACTGAAGTAGTTTAAATGAATGTTTAAACACTTGAGGAATAGAGTTACAACATTATTCATTGTAGAAAACTATACGGAATCAATAATAAAAAAAAATATTACTTTTACTATCACACCAATACAAGCAGAACTACGAGTTAATTTTAGGTATAGTTTTGATTTACTCAAATTATAAGTAGACAAACGGTTGAACTTTAACTTCTTATTTATCTGCCCAGGAAAATATTTATTAACGTTTTAGAAGACTGTGAAAAAGCTATATAAATGTTTTACTAATTAAAGAATATTTAGCAGAAGAGAATAGAAACAAAGAAGGTCGTATTGCACTTAAAATGTTACATGATCTTCCGGTAAAAAATATTACCAGATACAACTGTTCTTTGGATTCAGTCTACTTTAAGAGATTAAGAAATAGAATCCCAACCCCCATATTTATACGCATTTCAGATTCCCTGTTCGTTGTCATACACATGACTTTCTCTTAGAGACTGTTTGCGTGTCTATGTTATTTTTATGTTAACATCCGTAAAGAGCCTACACGTATTCATCACCCATAAGGGAGGAAAGTGAAACTATGCTGTTGAAATACAAAGCTTTTTGTTTTAAGTCTTTTCCATGTTTTTGATGTCTGACTTAAGCATTATTGAAATATGCCAAAAAAATACCGTCATAATCTGAAATTGATAAATAGCGTTAAAAATAAAACAAAATTTTCCAAGTAAATAAAAATTTTAAATATCCTTTGTTACATTATTTGTGGATTGGCAACCGACTGTTGACTGGTGCAAAATAATTTTTGAGAAGAAAAAAAATCAAAAATAAAGAAAACTCGACAAAGAACACCGACAAAACAATATCGAGAGAGAGGAAATGCAAGTCAGAAACCGCGGCTATGGATTAGCCAGCTTTAATCAGACGGCAGACAAACATGTGAGCTGATACCCTCCCGTCACTCATGTTGACCTCTATAACAATCCAATTTACATTTTAAATTGACCCAGCAAGATGGATTAAAATTATAATAGGATAATTTTGGGCATAATCCTCTAGCAGGATAATCCTCGAATGGAAATAATAATTTTTTATGACCGACAATAGGACATGAATTCAATTTTGATTATTTTTTTCATTATTAATAGAACTAAACCACTATGTTTAAAATATAAACTAAACCATATTGAATTTATCAAAATTGAATATATTTATTTGTCTATAATTTTATTCGTTTATAGATTAAAATTACTATCAGACACATTCATGGGAAATAAGTAATACTGATATAGAATATAGCTTATAAGAAAGATACAAATGTTTTGGTGAAAATTGACGCAGGAGTATCAGATAAAGCTCTTAACGACTAAATGTATTGGATGGAAACGGGATCATCTGTTTTAGAGAATGATGCAGCTAAAAATTTGACGAGTCTTGGCACAAATAATTTTCATAAGCCAGTAAACAATTCCTTGAGCGTTAAAATTTTCTATTATTGTTCTTACAGCTTTAATTTTACCTGTTACGAATCTGCTGAATTAGATGAATCTTGCCATCTTTGAATCTTTTCCTAAAAACTCGCAATGGATTTCTTACGGCAGTATTAACTAATATTTATAAAAGGTAGAGTCATCACTGTAAAACGCGGTGGTTAATTTTTCTAAATACTAAAAACTGAAAATAAAAAAATGGTTTAATAATTGTACACCAATTGGAATGAAAAAAATTTCTATCGACTTTAAACTGTAAAAATAATTTTAAAAAATCTAAGTTATGGTATATTAAGTCATCCAAAATAGTGAAAACCACTATAAACCTAGTAGTATAACATGGATTCATGTTTTAGATCACTATTTGGATGAGTTATTTCGGTTATAAAATCTGATCAGGATTGGCTAAAAAGCGAAATTAAGTAATTATCAAATATTTTACTTACTTTAATCTTTAATAAACAATTCAGCAATTAATTTCATAATTTGAGTCATAAAATATAAGCTCCCACGATTTTATAATTAATAATTAGTAACCTAAAAGGGTGAACTCATATAATGTTAAAACAATTCTATCAACAATTAACAATATCGGTAACTAACAGTACAATCCAGTACTATGTCGACACATAGATCTAGGTAGACAATAACACAAATTCGAAACAACTGAAGCCAGGCACTAGGACTGCAATCTTCCAGTAGTTTCCTAGACCACTAACTACCCTGTCACAGCTGGAAAAGCAGACTTGATGTGCCGGATCTTAAACTCGGTACAAACTCCGAGAGGCAGGTTGTTCGGTGGGACTAGTGAAGGAGAGAACCTGTGATTTAGGGTTCCTTTAGGTTAGCACGTTCCTTGCCCTTTTAAGTAAACCTTTCCTTCCTAAAATATACACTCTCTCGTCTCAGCCCACCGCATCTTCACTTCTTTTAAGTCCGATTTAGACCCTCCTCTTAATGCGGAGCAATTCCTTTCTCCCTCACGGACTTGAACATTATACGAAAACATAATTGAAAATTCAGCAGCGAGGAGATTTACAGTTTATCAGTAAGAACGGTTTAACATAACGTATGGGAGGAAATAGGTCATAAGAAATAATTTAAAGATAAATCAAAAAGCCTAGAATGTCAGATTTACAATTTGTAACGCTTTTGCAAGAATTTTGTTTTATACACATATCTATGTAAAATTTATTTTATGTATTTTTTTAATTGTAGCAATTGATATTGAAATTATGGCGTATTTTGCGAGCTATACCGTGTCTTGAATTGGTAAATTTTAAAGTAAATGGAAGTGAATTTTTAAAAATAATAGTGGTATACCAAATATATATATAATATATAAATAAAATATAAAACAATTCAGCACCATCTACTAAAAAAAATTATTGATAATGTAATATAATTATTCCTTTTACGTATTTAAATAAGAGGCCCTTTTCACAGTAAAATCACTTCAGCTGGAATTAAAAAATGAAAATTAATAATTAATGAAATATTCCGATCAAATTTCATTAATGATTTGTCAATGAATAATATTTTGGCAGCTTCATCTTCCTTATCTCTGAGAAAATGAATTTAAACAGATCAGTTTTATGTCATTATTATACGATTACTTTGCAGATAGGATGAATATAATTTACTAATAATTTCATATCACTACTTATCAAAATTATGTGAGTAACACTGATTCATAAAAAGCAATATACAGATAAATAAATTAGCCACGTATAATGTATGGCTGGTTTTATATTACACTTAACATTTTCACAAAGATCATTATCAGCTGAAACTAATCAGACGAGCAAGATGGAGAACATTAGAAAGGATACAAAGATAGTTTGATACAATTATAATTTATATAATCTCAACACTTCCCTATAGAAAAAATATATAAAATAACAATACATGGAGCGAACCGAACAAAAGATATATGCAGGATTGCTTTATAACCGAAGACAATCCGTCAAGGTTTCGAAACAGCCAATAGAAAACTAACGATCCAAACGTGACTTAGCTAGTAGTTCCTTATAGTATTTAATGAACCAAGGAAATACTAAAGAAAAAACTTCTTTAATTCTAATTTTAAAAGTATTACAATAAAATACGAGTAAAATTCTATGAAATTTTAAAATGTTCATACTGAAGTGCTAAATAAACCAATTCATGGTTTTCCAGTCCGGATCTAATTTCTTTTAATTAGAAGTTATTCCTTTATAATAAAGAGGGTGAGTACATCTCGCTTCTGAATTCGATTCTGTTCGACAAACGTATCAGTGGTTAGAAGAAATAGAACGGATTTTCCGTTCGTCGTAAGCTCTTAAATGCATAGTCAATAAGAACAAACAATAAAAGTGTAAAGGTTGCAATAGAATACGATTCATTTTGTAAATTACGAACATACTTCACATAGTCTAAATATAACAAGAAATATTGATGATTAATTATTAAAAAGATTGTAACTAACGATATAAAATAATTTTCCGAAATTGAAATAATAAAAAGTATCCTTTCAGTTCATAAAAAAACGCAGTAAATTATTACACATAATATGAATAAGTGTCAGAGAATAAAATTTTTACTTAATATTTCAAAATTTCATGATCTCAATAATTTAAATATATATTTTAAGATTACGTTTAACCATGTTTTTCTATCAAAATCTAAAATTTATTCATTAATTTAAGCAATATGATCTAATATTCGAGTTTTTATTTTAAAATTGAATAAAAATATTATTCAGCAGCTCATATTGTACAGCAATATCATAACTTACTTATGATTACTTACTCAAACTTAATTAATATGATTACTTACTCTAACTTACTGTAACAATAAAATTCAAGTTAAAGAGTTTAAAAAAATAAAATAAATTGATAGATCAATAGCTAGAAGGAAAAAGGCACAGGGCAATTTTAAAGGACCACTCAATATAAGACGTATCCACTCCAAATGTAAATTGAATGAGATTGGTTATTTGTGAAGAATATAGCGTTTTCTCATTTATCAACTCTCTTCTGATCTAAGCGGTTTTAAAAGATCATTCCTCCAAATATCGTTTAATCTCTAATAGGAATAATGATAGAGCAATTCAAATTATTTAAGTAAAATAATACAGAACAATATATTAAACTAACCATGTAAATAACATGAAAATTCACAGTGTATTCGAAAAACCTTCAGTAGCAATATAAATCAGGTTATGCACATAATACACAGAATACGTTGCGCAGTTAAAACCAATACAGGTGTAGATTTGGAATGGATGAAACAATGAAAATTTAAGGATAGAACAATTAAGGATAAAGTCGAAAAAGAAAGCTGAAAACAAATTAAACTTATATTAATATGTGTCGCGATATTAAAGTTTTGCCTGAAAGTCACACCTTTATCAGGATAATGAAAAATGAGATGATAATGAAAATGAAAAGGGATGATTTAATTAGCCGTCTTAAATTGTTTAGTTGTAGTATAAATTCGATACCATGTTACGAAAATTACTATTTATCCTCCTTGCACAGTTAGTTTGTTTGTTGTCTAGCTTATCTTAAAATGCGCACTAAGGCCTCTTGTCGTAAAAAAAACTATTAATTTATTTTAAATCATAAAATTTGCGACGAGTGAATGGAAGTTAGATCCCACCCATTTTTCTACACTTTCGTGAACTGACACCTATGCTGAGAAGAGCATTGACGATAACTTTCTACAGTTTTAATGATTCTTTGCAATTTGATTCTGAAAATCACAAGGTTCAAGAACAAATTTTTCGTTAAAAAGAATTCCTAAATTATAAAAAAAAATAAATAAATATTAAAAACGAAATGCATAATGAATGATTTCCATTAGGGTTTTGAATGAATTGAAAATATATTTGAGGAAACAAGTAACACGAATAAATTCTCCGTAAATCATGTTCTGTAATTTCCGAACGGTACTTAAATTATTCAAGTATTGAATTTCCGGAAAAATAATTAGCTCCCGTCTACCTTCTTTTGTTAATTCATAAATTATTTTACAGATTTTAATTAAATATATTTAATTTTAGTTATAAGTTAATTTTGACAATGCTATAGCTGTTTCCATTTTAATTATAAAGTGGATTAGACGTGTGAATGGACGAATTGTCCGCAACACTCGGTTTAGGTGAATGAAAGAAATTAAAATGATATTGGTCCACATTCTGCAGAATAGAACCGATCCTCAAATTTGCAAAATATAAGTTAAAGTTATGTTATCGTTCCTAAAATATAACTCCATATTCTCCAGGAAAATTTCCAAACCTCTAGGGGCATGTTTATATCACCCATCACTGAGCTATACTACAAAAAAAGCAGTATTTCAGAATTAGAAACTTTTTGAGAGACCAATTTAAATAACAGAACTTCAATACGCTGTTAGTTGAAGTAATCAGGGGTGATTGGTTCAATTAATCTTCCTGAAATTCAATACTTTAAAAACAGAATTTTTTTTTGTAGTTATATTTAAATTGAAAAATCATTATTGGGATCCCATATGAGTTACAAGACGACAGACTTACAGTACTAATGGCAAAGTACCTCATTTCCATTCTAGTATAAGACAAGTTGCACCTACTCTTCATCTACATAGCGAAAGAAACATCAAAGACAGGAGGGCTTCGTACACGTGTAGTCCAAGCTGGATCCTACGGACTAAGAAAGGCTGCTTTCATATTCAAGCTCTAAGGCCTAATATACCATTCCAAGGTCTATCCCGCCTACGGTCGGTCATGTTTCCTTCACAAGCTCATGATCCGGACATGTACAATTCTGAACAGGACTGGATGTTGAGAGTACTGAGCAGAACCTATTGAAGGTACTTGTAGCAGTGTAGTACTGATCGAGCTGGCAACACTGCGTGCAGGCCTCAGCAATCCACTATTGCCTCGATTTCTACATAGTCTAAACTACTTTTGACTTAAATATCTGTTTAGGTATTCATACTAAATCAGAGAATCGGTTTGATTCTCTGCTATGATTTCTGGATTGTAGAAGTTATAACCTACGAGCTTCCTCAACAATATGATAACTTCAATTACCATCCTAATGTATTTATTATTATTGTTACCAATGTACTCGAATTTTCAGAGAAACTAGCGTATCCTACCCCAATGTTCTGTATAATAGTTAACATAACAAAGATGTTACATTACTCCGCCTAATTTTTCTTTTTTTTTATATATATAATTTTATTTAATAAAAAAAAACTTAAGATCCAATCCATTTCTACCAAACCTTTTCTACGGATCTTCATTTTTTCTATTGAGGTCTTAAAATCTTTGCGTCTAACTGTGGTTATTTTGAACATACCAAAACAAACCGATAACTAAAATTATGGTGGTGATGAGACCAACTTTTTTCTGTTCACAAAACACAGTTTAACAGGAAAGTGGTTTAAAAAAAAATAAACTATAAAATGCAAATGAATATTAAACGAGACTTGGAGCGATGCGGAAGTTTAGTAAGGAAAAGATATTCACCTTAGATGTGTTTTTCTTTGCAAAAGTTTCAATCAGAAAAATTTAATCCTCCATTTGACATGAATTTTCAAAAATCCATTAAAGTGATTAAAGTTTGAGAATTCAATTAAAAAAGTTTTTATTATTGAAACTAATATTTATTAATGTAGGGTCCTATAATAAAAATTTGTTTTATTTAGACTGAACTGGTTCTTGAGTTACAGTTAATCAAATATTGCAGAAGATTACGTAAGATATTCCCAAAAAAAAAGTTTTCCACAATTTTAATGTTTTATATTAGAGTGGAAATATTCTTTTTAATGGTTTATACATTTAAAAAAAGAGTACAACTTTAACCAAATAGCCTAAATTGAAAAACTGGATCGATTCTTATTACATTACCCAAATTTGAGGTAGGTTAGATTTTCTTTATTTCATAATGTAAATAGAGTTTTATTACATTAATCTGACAATTAATGTGAAAAACAAATCTTATGTTTTTTTCATAGAACGTTTGTATGACATTATTAAATTAACTCCAGCTTACAGGGTAACTATTGTAGGAAAAGGTATACACGCACACACACACACATACATATATATTGCCACCAAGTAAAAAGAACAAATTTATTCGGTTAAGGTTTCACAGAAGCGAAACAAAGAAATTTCCGAAATGTTTATCACATCATCTAAACATAAAATAATTGGAATTCGTGGTAATTTAATACCCATGACCAATTTGTTTGTCACATAATTCATAAACGAATCTTTATATTGTTAAAAATTCAATTAATTAGGGAAGGTTCAGAAAAAAGATCATAATTGTATTGTATGGATTTATCGGTATCTATTATATCTTATATTGCCATTTAAATCTATTCAAGTTATTTCTCATTATATAAAAATAGTTCAAGTATTTTATATGCTGTAGCACATGTTGAAATCGCAATGATTTTTTTATCATAACATTTGTTTTTCAGATTTCATTAAATGAACTATCTAGGGAGGACAGTAAAAGTAATATAAGTCAGAATTTTAGAATGTCCAGCGGCACTAAAATACTAGTTTCACTTTGTTTTTTGGCTGCCGTCAAAACAGCCCTGACGAAGCCCTGCAACGTGGGGCGAAACGTTGGCTCAATAAAATAGTATAATTCTACTATTTGAGTTTTTTTTTTTACCGCACCCGGACCATATTCCGTTCATCTATACACACGGTCAATCAATAATCTTCCAGTAAAATACTAAACATATTTTTACTATTGTCTGTCATATAACTATTTCCACTCACTCTAGATATGCTGTTCCAATAACGAGAACAAAGTTTGTGCAAATGATTTTGTATTAATAAAAAAATAAAATCTCAACATAAAGGAAAATTTTAGAAAACCATATTTTTAAAATTTGCATTATCTGAGTTCTAAGTTCCACCGACTAACGACTTCCCTTCTTTAAGCACCATTCATAGGGAGAGGAGCACTTAACGAACAAGGTCGGGATGTGTTTTGGTCTACTGAATATTAAATCACATTTCTTATACTCACCTGTGCCTTCAGTGTTTTACATAACTTATCCTTCAAATTTTTTTTTTTTTAAATATTTTCACAGTAACTTATTAATTTCAATATCTCAACTCTCCCATATTAAGAAAACTAAGTATGTAATATTGGGTAGATAATTTTTATTTTATTAGTAAAT
>NW_027110293.1:63310-82533 GCF_000696795.3 Halyomorpha halys
TGTATATACATATATATATGTGTGTGTGTGTGTATGTGTGTGTGATTTTGGTATGGATGTACGCAATAACATCATTATTACTTTTTGCTCTAGTCTTTGTCAGATGTGCTAATTATCAATAAATAAAAACGTTATCTACAAAAATATTAGATAAATGAAAATTGAATATATGTGTACATATTTATATATATCATTATTATATATTATATATTAGAAGAACATTCGACGGTATAGATAAAAAATAATTAGAAAAATTGGAAAATTGTTTTTGTACCAGGGAGAAAATTGAAACGGAGAAGCAGAAAAAGTTCTAGTCATTTCCAGGATCCAATCTAACACGAGAGAGAGAGAGAACTTTCTCGAAATGTAAGTGTGGTTGTTAATAAACAGTAATATACTGAGCCTAACAAAACAAAGAAAATGTAATTAAATTAATATAATAATATTTATGAAAGCGTAAGGAAGTAAAAAAATAAATAAATGAAATAATAGGCAAATATTGTCATAAAGCAAAATATTTACATACAGAAATAATTTTTTCAATATGTGTATGTACATATATATAACCAAATCATCTACCAAAATGAAGAATACTAAAAAAATATTTTGTCTCAAATATAAGAAGGCGCAATTTAAATGTGAGAAAGCCTTGAAAACAGGTTTCAATAACCAGTTATTACAGAAGATATTTGTGAATAAATCCTCTATTAACCTTCAAAGATTTCAATCTCTCATCGGCGTTCAGAAGATTGATTCTCTTCGATACTCAAAGTGGAGAAAAAATACCTTATTTATTTGTAGTAGAGTATATAGCGAGAAAAAAAAATCTTTTTATAAACATGACATAAGAATTTCATTCCTTGGCAAAATACAATATTAATATGGCCTCGGAGTGACAGTAAAGCCGACGGATTTAATATTTAAAAGAAGAAAATCCATAAAACACACTATTGACATATATGAAATATTAATAAAACTTTCTTTTAAACTTCCCAAGACACGTTTCTTGGAATTCACAATATATATATATATATATATATATATATATATATAGGTTTCAAAAAAGGATTAACCCCATTTTAATATGTTCTGAAAATCTATTGGAGATTATCTTATACGTCACTGCAAACATTGAAAAAGAGAAAATAGGATGATATATTGATGTTTATAAAACAATATATCGATGACACAAGAAAGATACCTTATCTCGTTGGTAACCTCCTAATAATTAGATAACAGCACAAACAGAGGATTTCTATTTGTTTTACATTGTCTAGTTTCAACGTTTTACGAAGAATAGAGCCGGGGCTCTGAGAATATGAAAGCAAGCAAAAGGACAACAAATATGAAACGATCCAACAACCAATGCACGATCACTTCAGTAATTCAATTAGTGTGACTCTGTATAGGACGCCTAGAAATAGTTAAGAAACAATTGTAATCCTTTCTAGAGCTATAAATATATTTTTAAAATCAGATTCAATATATTTTTGCCATTTTTTTTTGGAGGGGGGAGGAGAGAGAAATATGGATACCAACAAGGAAAATAAAAACAAAAAAAGGACATGAGTACACTCATTAATTTTCCAAAAGATTTATAATTATATTTCAGGAAAAATATAGTAAAAACAAACAAGAGAACATAACTTTAAAAGTAGGATTAACCACCAAAGTCTGCTCTACCTAATAATTCCTTCAAGCATTATAAAAAACATTTTCTCTCTTAGATTATGTATAATAAATACCACTCAAATAATATTAAATGAGATTTTTATATTTCTTAAGAAAACAAAAAAAAGGATATTGTATAGGTATATTAAGTATTTTTCAGCTTGTTGAAAAAAATACTTAAAAGTGCTTTATTTTTTAAATAATTTTTGTTATTCACCTCAAATTCCTATTAAGGAAGGCATATCCCATATCCGAGTGTTCAAATCTGTATATTAGTCCTCGTTCAGGAAGTTCTTGAACCACTGAGAGAGAAAAAAATATTACAAGATCACAGTGTCGATCGCGACAGACTACGATCACGGACAGCTAGAACACTATCACAGGACGGCCTAACTGCAACTGATAGCAGAGACCGGGCGCCGAGGGAGGGGGGTGTCGCCAGTGGCGCTGTCTCCTGGCTACCACTTGCACTTCCTCCTGGCCCCGAGGCTTCTTCGCATTGGCATGGAATGATGATATGTTAAATATTATATTGGTATGTGTTTCTAAAAGAAATGGAAAGAAAATCCTTGTAAATAAGTATCTCTCTAGCCAGAGGCGTCCACAGAATTTTTTTCGTGAGGGGGATGTGAGAGGAATTTAAAAACAAGAAAGCAAGTATTATCCAAAATGAAGTCTAGGTTCTAGTGTAGTAGTGATAGCGATAGCTCTTATAGCCACATATATTGTGTAAACTATGGCATTTGCTGTCCTCTTAGTACTGTTGTACTATCACAGTCTACTTGAAAGTTGGTAGTACCATCAACTATCTGCGCATGTGCGACAACTGGCTGCCACATGTATTTTTCTTGACAGTGAACATTCTGGCCTTATAACACTATCTTTATATATATACGTAAATACTGATATGGATGTATAAATTAGGTAATATTGTTATTATCTATGAGGAAAATTATTGTATATAATATTTAATCCGTTAATCTGTTTACCGAACTGATCTGATATGGAGGTTAGGCTCACTATCAGCGAGTATACCACCACTGTCAAAATCATTAAGTATCAATCAAAATACTAAAGTAGAAGATAAATATTTATCACCCAAAATTTACCAAAATACAAACGACATGTTGGAGGGTATGAAAATCATATTTTTGATCATTTTTAATCATTCTACACCTTTTCCGTACACTATTTTCATAAGCTTAACATATTTTATTTCGATTAAGTTTTTTCTATTGAGGTTTGGAAGGTTTGCGAAAATGATGGTTACAAATTTTACTCAAACATCTAGGAACACTAATATATATTTCTCAATAGATTGGTGTTAACCTACGGAGATTGTTTCAATCCTTAATTGTAAATAATTTAAAAACTACGCAGTTCGTTTAATAATAATTACACCAATCATCCTTAAAAAGAAAATTAAATGAAGACTTTTCTTAACTCATCATTAATTTCCTTTGTTATTTAGAAAGTTTGAAAAATTTAACATAAAGCTTATTAAAAAAATAATTCAAGTAGGTTTTGATCAGCCTTGAGACAGCTCTAAATTCGTCTAGGAAATGTTTACCCCAATGAATGAAATTCCCAGGACTATTTAAGACAAACTCACCACTTTTACTTATCTATAGCTACCTCTACTTATGGGGCACCAACAATATTGGAGTATGTTTTTAGCCAATTAAAAATTATAAGATCAGGCCTCAGAAATAAAATAAATATGTTTAACGTTTTGTGTCCAATTTTTTCACCTCCTCAGGTCACCTTGATAGAATTCCTAATATTTAATAAGACGTCTGCCTCTCTCTCACACTTCCAACAAGTTTAAATTGCAATTCCGCGATCTAATAAACCATAGACTTTGCCACAGTAAAAATAATATTACTTGATGTTATTGATATAACTAATAATTTAACATAACATAAAAAATTCCTTGATTATTATTCTGTAATTAGAAAGGGACTGAAAACAGCTTTTCAAATAACGGGAAAATAGAATTGCAAACGTTCAACACACATAATTGCAATAACTCGGTAATAGTCAAGCTTGATAATTAACAATACACTTGCTGTACATTATTTCCGTCTTTGAGTTAATGAAACCAATCGTTATTTAACACTTTGTTAATCGTTAAATGATAATATAGCGTAATGATTTATTCATATATTAGCATTTTTTAAAACATTATACATATTTTAAAATATATTACATATCGTATTTGTAACATAAATATGAGACCAAGATAAATAATTAAATTCTATGAATTCATAATATAATAGCACCCAATAATTAACTTTATATTTTATTTCTAATATTTTGATTCATATTATTTTTAATATTCATAATTTGAAATAATAATTAAAACTTTTAATATTAGATAGCTTTACAGTAAGTACATTATGGCCCTACATAGACCACGCTGTCATAAAAAAATGATGAACTAGTTAATCAATTAGTTACAATAATACCTTACAAGTGGAATAGAATACAACAAAAATCCTAACTTTCCTGTCTTTTTCTTTTTTTTTCACAATTTTATAATTAAAACTTTAGAAACTAAATAGTATAATAACTTACACGACTACTTTTAACTTGCTTTGAAATCCGTTTCACAGAAAAAAAAAAATGAAAAGTTGGAGGTTTATTGGAAAAAATCATAGAATGTACCCTATTAAATCATTAAAAAAGAAACTTCAATCTAAATTATTAATATTTGTATACCTTAGAAAAGAAATTGCCATCATGGCATAATTAAACCAATTATTGACCAATATGTACTAAATTTTACCTCCACTTTCATTATTAACATCACGGGCGAAAGGATATGTATTTATTAATTATGGTGAAATTGAAAGTATATTTAACCAATTAAAATTTACAATATTTAATTAATTAAAAATAAAATATGTATCATTTATTAAAAATTACCAAGATGACAGAGCTCCTTCCGTTTCCAAATGTAACTAAATAAAGCTTAGGAAGAAGTTCTACTGGATACCTATCAGAGCTCTGCATAAAATTGACACATTTAAGCATTAGAAATAATTTTTAAAAAATGATTAATTTTTATATTGGTTTTTGTAATTAAATCAGTATTGTTAATGTATTAAAATTAAGGTATACTCATGATTTGTATTCTTAACTAACCTAACCTTTCAATACTCTTTGATTGATGAAAATCGCCCTGTTGCAAATTACATGATCTTTCCCAAACGTATTCGAACCGATGTAATTATTACGTTTAGTTGGCAATAAAGTACTTTCAGTCAGTTATCTTTCTTATTGTTGGCGAAAAAGTAATGTTTCATGCACTTTTTTTGCGTAGTAAATACATTTGGATAAATATTTCTCTGTCATTTTTATGTGTCGATGGCAATAAGAAAATAAGCTTTTAGTTTTAAAATTCATCTTTCAGTTATTCTGACAAAAATGTTAAAACATTTTCTGAGAGTTAAAAATGTTTTTGGAGAGGAAAAAGGAAGAAAGAGGGTTAGATTTATTAGAAAATGAAATAGATAATACGAAACTGATAAAGACCCAGATTAGCTCCATGATGAGTTAGAAATAAATGATGGACTGGAAAGATACACAAACATCGAAGAGGAAAAAGGTAAAAAAAAAATAGGAAATTCATAAAAGAGAATGACATGGGTGGTTCTAGGAAAAGTGGCCTTATTTTGCCAAAATAACTTTTTTTTCTGGTTTGAAACTTTTTTTTCATGCTTTTCTCATGATAGTTATTAAAACAGGCAGCAAAAGATTCCTACGGATTTAGGCAAAATTTTGATACTAAATAATGAGGGGGTTTGTATTTTTTTTTATTCCTGCATGTCTTTTTTTTTTCTTTCGAATGTATTTGTTTCAATGTTTCTTCTTTTAATAACGGTTTTTGAGGTGCAATATTTATCTAAAACTAACAATAAGGAAAAGAAAATATCCCTGAAAACAGTATCGTATAAAATGTTCCGAGACCATTTATTATTTTTAAATTTATTTTATTTTTTCAAATGGTAATTTAATTTCATAAGTTCATTTGCTTTCCAATCATTCTGATTTAAAGTATTGGGGATAAAGAAAGTATTTCGATGAAATATTTTATTGAAATACTGAAAATGTTTATTTAATTTTTTTAGGATGCTGATAACGGATTTCAATTTTATTACCTCAAATTTTTAAGGAAAAATATATTCAAATGATTATAATTTTTTTGTACTACATTAGGAATCGATTTTTTTCAAACATTAGAATCAAATCGTATCAGGTAGGTCATATTATACAACTAAATATGAACTACTACTGTTGAAAACAAACATGCAGTATATTTTAAATATAGACTAATTAAATAAACGAAATTTAGAAATAAAACACTTTATTTTACTGTGATTTATCATTAAGCTACAAATGTTTTAAATTAAATTAAATCACCTAATACTTATTAGGTTGGAGTTTATGGGATTTGGTTTAGTGTAACCGACTAAATTCATCCCTCTTCGGTCATAATATTCCATACAAGGTTTTATTTTAAAATATTTTAAGGTTCTTATTTTAATCTAAGCGAGCACGTAATGGTCTTTATAAACAAAAATTGGTCTACAATACAAATATATATCGCATTATGAGGGGATAAGTGTCGTAACCTCCTAAACCGAGATTTGTGAACCTCTGTCTTCTTCTCAGAGGCTGTGCATGTTTTGTCTATTAGAAAAGTTTTGTTATTTTAATTTAAGTTTAATTTTTTTGTTTTAATTATTTTATTATTATTATTTAATTTTTTTTTCAATTACATATTTCATTATCATTTAATTTTTATATTTGTAAGTATAGTGTGAATAAGCTCTATGATCCCTATAAATATTGTGTATAAATATGAGACAGAATGTAATATAATACAATAAAAAAAAAGAAGCTAAATAACACTTAAGCGATTAAAGATGGAATGATAAAAATATTCAATAATCATTATTGAATAAATGAAATGTTTCTTTCAGAAAAAAAATATCATAAATAAATTAGATTGTCAAAATTGTTATCGTTTCATCTTTAAATACATTTTTTGGGAAAATTTTGTCAAGATTAAAATCAATTATGCGTATCTTTGTGCAAAGAATTTTCAAGATATTTGCACTTTTAAATTTGATATAATTTTTTTCTTTTCATCTGTCCAAAACGAAATAATGTTCAGCCATATATTCTTGTTCTCATTTCCATGTCTTTAACTCATTTAGTAAACCCATTCCGTAAGAGCAGTTAATCATGAATACAAGATATGTGCTTGTGGTGCCCCAGGGGGCACGCCGCCTCTCACAAGATATATGCCGGAAAGCAGAAGCCGCGCAATAATAAGTACAAAATTTTAATTTATGCATAAATGGGAAAAAAAGTCTTATTTTTATTTTTATGTTGTTGCTACAAACGATGTCGATCAATGATGAAAAATAATTAAGTCTTTAAATTTAGACATCAATTTAATTAAATGCTGATCTATGATGGAAAATGGCGGCTGATCATATTTTTTCTTTTCACCATTTTCTGTTTTATGTTGATCGGAATTGGTAGCAGTGTTTGAAAAAAAATCTTATTAAATTGGTATCTTAGACTCATTTTTTTTTCTATCATACATATGGAACTGTCAAGCTGTAGGTGAACTTATCAAAAACCAATATAACATAAAAAAATAATACGATTTTGTATCAGTTTTCCTTAGATAAAAGAAAAAAATAAGTATAATAATAACAATGTAACTTATTGAGAAAAAAAGATACGAATAGTTCTATATATATTTTTTTAATATCTATATTGAAGTTTACAACTGTATATTACACAATACATTCAGTAAATTTGATCTTAATTAAAATGGAGTGTTACAGGCGTGTAGAGAAACTACTCATTGGTAGCACTCTAATGACATTTTCCATTAGCAGGTCTCGTTGCCATATTCTTTTCAGGCGCCTCGGAGGATTGTCAGGAATGGAAGAGGAAGGAAGGTTAGGGAGTTTATAATAGAAGGAGTGATATCTGGTGTATACAGTTTACATAGGGAACATTAAAGTCTTTATGTATAATTTTATTTGTTACAAAGTAGGGAGTATTGAGGATGTAACGAAGGATTTTGGATTGTAAGGATTGGAGGAGAGGAATTCAAAGGTTTAGTGGAGCCCCAAAGCTCAACTCCATATGTCCAGATTGGCTACAATCATGTATATCAGTCTTTTGTATTGGAATTGGAAGTTTAGACTGTTTGTCTAGTAAGTGCTCTAATAGTCGAAATCGACGTGCCGTTTCCTGTCTTTTCAATCTTGTGTGAGGATTCCAGGCTAGTCGTTTGTCCAGATGTAGTTCAAGGGTATCGACTACATACCCTAATAGAGTCCTAAGATCTCTTCGACAGGGGTAACAGCAACATTATTAGAGGAGGTTAGGTTTACGACGAAGGGTAAAGGTGATTTGATGGGATTTGTGTGGGGATTTATTTTAATCCCCCAATTACGACACCATTCTGCGAGGGCTGTGATATGGGATTGGAGAGTTTGGGAAGCAATTAAAGGGTTATTATTAACCGCGAGCACAGGTGTGTTATCGGCATACGTGGTGGAGGATAGTGTTAGGATTGGTTGGTATGTCACCTCTAGAGGATGGGACCTAGGATACAAAACCAACTCGTAATTAGAAATTAGGAATATGTATACATAATAAACATAAATACATATTTCCAATTTTGTATAATGTATTGGTTTTGTTTGAGGTAGTAAAATTAATAGAATGCTGAGAAGACAAAACAACACAACCATTCATGGTAGGAGATGAAGAAATCATGTAAAAATTAAAAATATATATTATTATACCCTCGACTTATTTATTTAAACAAAAATTATTATAATATTATTTAACAAATATATATACATATATAACAACAATGAAAAAATAAAAGCAGATGATGTTGTATCTGAACGCAGTAATCGAAAACATAGTATATGAATTTTTAAAAAATTAGAATTGAAATTGTTAAAAAAAAAAAATTAGATTGTGACATAAAATACACAATTTTGTTTTATTTATAGTACCATGAATCACGTCCTATCTTTGCACTATCGTCTAAAAGTTTAAAAAGGTTTATCTGATCAGAAATATTTAATCTTTACTATTGGTAATTTTCAATTCTTAAACAACTTGACGTCTTTTATTTTTCCTATATCTGGCTGAAATAAGAATCTTGCGACGGAATTGAGCAGACCTGTGATAGAATGTAAGTACACTCTTCAACAACAGAAGTTAAAAATAGCTTTAGTGGAAAGGTAGGAAGAAAGTACGAATAATTTTATGATAATTATAGCAGTATTCCTAAAAGGTTTAACATCTGTCTTAGAGAAACCATCGAAGTGTAAAGTACAAAGTTATGATGCTTAATTAACATTGTATTAAATTTACTAAAGTGTAGCACGAGTGTGTATTAAAAAGATGAAAATAGGGAATAGAGTTGATTTTTCATCTTCATATTTTTTTTTCTGGCCAAGACTCCCATTGGAGTCCTATACTGCCTAACCATAGTTGGGAGGGGTTAAAGTTTTTTATTTTATGGGACTGCCACTTAATGAAAAAAGTCAACACCGCAGGCCGGATTCGAACCGGCACTGCCAATAGACATCGCAAATTGGTAAGACTGTGTCTTAACCACTGAGCTACAGGCGGCCAATATCGTCATACTTAATTAAAAATTTTCGTGGGGATAAGCGCACAAATATCCTAATATGTAGCAAAATCAAAACTAACAATGTAGTCTCAGATTCCCATGTTGGATGTCAATAATCGTTTTAAATTTCTCGGAATATCTTTTTTTGTTTTAAAATTTATTTCATATAAAATGTGTTTTCTCTTTTCACTTTTTTTTTCATCATTATTTGTGATGGTTTCTAGTTTCAATAAATCATGTATTTTAAATTAGTAATTTTCAAGTAAACTATTATTTTGTTGAGAAATAATGCGACCTAAAAACTAATTTAGTTAAAATTAGTTTGCTTGGGGGTGCTACTATGGAGTAAAAAGGTACGATTGAGAAAAAAACTTCGGCTGATCACATGGCACCTGCTATTTCTGTGATTGTCTCAGGCAACCAATTACATTATAAGAAACATCTTAAAATACAAGATCATTGATAACCTGCTAATTATCCTAATGGAATATAATCTTAGCTATAGAGAAATAAACAACGAATGTGGGTCAAAAATATGTTTTATGAAATGAAACTGAAGATATCAGTGACTAAAATAATTCAAACAACTCTAATTCAGCCAGACCCATTACCATGTAAATATACAAGAATAAATGTAAAAAATAAACTCTAAGCGCGTTTTATCCGTTGAGTTGAATTAAATTATATGATGTGAAGATTACCAATACTTAAAAGACCCATTGATCCGTGTAGTCGTAATTTCTCTGATGAATAAGAAATACAAAAACCTGTTTATGCACAATCAAGAAAGGCTGTGGAAATTAAATATGAAGGGGTAGGATCTATTGTTGATAAAGTTAAATGTAAATAATTCTTTTAGTTGCCATACCGCTTATCTGGTTGTGAAGAGGCTTTTTGTTAAATGTTCCGGATTTTCACGTGAAGGATACACGTTTCAGATAAGGGCGTACCTCATAAAGTATACATTTTTATCATAGTTATTATATATTAAAAGATTTGTCCCTTTCTGAAGAATAGCAAAAAAACAAAAAAAAATTTATGTTATTGATTCTATTAAATTATTTTTTATTCATCAAAATTAAAAAAAAAAATACATTAAGTAGAAAAATTTTTTTTTTTTATGAAAAAGCAAATCTTATTCATTTAAAACGTCGTCTGAAACCTTTAAATACCATTTTTCAAAGAAATTTAAAATTAGAAACTTTTCACCTTGATTCATTTGCAGGATTTTTATTTCATCGGGTGATCATTGTTATGTTGTTAATACAACTGTTGGAAAGCAGAATGTCTGATCTTTTAACCTACATTAGATTTATTAGCGTTATAAGGGCAAAGTATTAGTTTCAAATACAGAAAATCTTTCCAAACGTTTTATTTTATACCTTCGGTTCTCATTTGTTTCATTAGATTCAGTCTGTGCTCTTTGGTTCAGTTTATATAACGTTAAACAATGGCCTAGTTTCGGGTAGATTGGTTGAGCTGTGTAGAAGTTATTTATATTTTTATACTATATATTTTTATTATATTCACTGCTATAAACTAAATAGATATAATAAGCAATTGATTCAATCATTAATTCACTGTTTAAATAATTATCTAATGTGTATTAATTAAATATATTGATTTACTTGATTTACTTTCAATTGTGTTCAATTATACTATCTA
This sequence comes from Halyomorpha halys, assembly GCF_000696795.3. Classification (NCBI taxonomy): domain Eukaryota; kingdom Metazoa; phylum Arthropoda; class Insecta; order Hemiptera; family Pentatomidae; genus Halyomorpha; species Halyomorpha halys. Next base: position 74,334 of record NW_027110293.1, read on the forward strand.
CATAGTAATAATTGCGAAGCATTGCCAGGTATAGATAGTAATTTATAAAATATTTTAAGAATTAATATTAAGAAAATATTATATAAAAATATAGGAACTACAAAAGCTACTTAACAAAGGGAAATCAAGGATAAATCGTGTCATTTCTTGTTTTATCATTACACTTACAGGCCTTCTGTCTTTATTTTAATAACTCTATTTCCAGCCAGTCTATGATTTTAATTATGCTTTATATTAACATTCCAGGTCTTTGAGTGAATAAATCAGAACCATTTTTTTTTCTAAGCCCCATGATGGTGTGTGAGGATGAAGTCATGATGAAAACGGGTTGAAGGTCGCCCCTTTTTCTGCATTCTGGTAATGTGAGAAAATTTTATTATTTGGAAAGTCTGTTGGTGTGTGTCTGCCACCTTTCTGGCCGTCCTGTCAGTGTCAGTGTTCTAAATAATGGGTTCGTACAGTACTGAAAGCTATAAACAAATTTAATGTGTCTCCTCGATATAAATTCTGTCACCTTCAGTAGTTCGAATGTCGAATGTATGTAGTTTACGAGCAAATGCGTATGCTCTTTAAAGTGAAGTATGCCTCAGTATACCGCTCTGAAACTTTTGGAGTTTCACTTCTTTGAATGACTATGAGTTGCGAAGGTGCTGGGGAGCTAGCGTTACGACAAAGTAACATTCGTCACTTTGATTAGCGATGGAGCCTTCACTTCCTTGTAATATCCATTGTTAATATAATGGACCAAGTAATGTATGCACTAACCTCCCCCCCTCTATATTCCCCCTCCTATCTTTACTTTATTCAAAATGAAATCCATCATTCAAAAATCAACTTGAGTTATGAAGACCACCACCATCTGTCCGACTAACGCTTACTTTTAAATTAGATACCGAACAGTTAATTTTAAATTTTGTACCGCCTGTTGAACATATTTGATACTTAGGACTCCATCTTGGCAAGAGACTTACTTGGAATCCACACACAAGACTGAAACGACAAGATACTGCTCGTAGATTCCGATTGCTACAAGACTTACTTGACAAACGCTCTAAGCTTCCCATTCGTTTCAAAAAATTAGTATACACTACGATAATCAGACCAATTTGGACATATGGAATTGAGCTGTGGGGCTCCACCAAACTATCAAATTCTTCCTGCATCTAATCGTTACAATCCAAAATCCTACGTAAAATCCTTGATGCTCCTTATTTATTTAAGGAGTTTATGTTACAAATAAACTCATTCACAAAGACCTTAACATCCCATTCGTTGTAGATATGACCCAAAACAGATATGCGTCTTTTCATTCCAAACTCCTTAACCATCCTAACACATTAATTCTTAACATATAGGAAGATGGTCAGGGTTGCGGTCACAAGAGAAACAAAAATAGTTTACAACTATTTTATTTTCCAACGTTTCGCCCCACTTTGCAGGGCTTCATCAGGGCTGTCCAAATGAATAAGTTGAACCTACGTATGAACGTAGTTGAACTTATTCATTTGGACAGCCCTGATGAAGCCCTGCAAAGTGGGGCGAAACGTTGGAAAATAAAATAGTTGTAAACTATTTTTGTTTCTCTTGTGAGTGCAACCCTGACCAACTATATGTACATATATTAATTAATTAATGTACATATATTAACCTTTCATCCTTAACAATCCCTGATAATCCTCCGAGGCGTCTGAAAAGAAGATGGCTACGGGACCTTCTAATTTAAATTAATGTTTGAAGTATCACACATGGGTGGTTCCTTCCCAAGATTTTCAAGTGTATATGAAACATACAACATATTTACCTATTGTATTATTTTGTACTGTTGTAAATTACATTAAATAAATTTTTAAAAAATGTGTACAGTCTCTTTCAATTTGTTATAAACTGAATGGTCGTTTGGCAATTATTTTGGCAATTAACAACAAGAGTAATGTGAAACATAGATAAGAACATTTCAAGTTTTGAACGATCGGATTTCAATTTTTTTTTTTAATCAACCTGTATCTTTGATCTGGCATACAATGCACAAACAAATGCACGGTGCTGTCAAGTAAATGGTTTCATCTCTGATGAAATTCCAAGAATCGAACTCTCATACTGTCCAACTCATGTGTGTCTCTTTGTCATTTGAAGAAAAAATAATTCCTTATCTTGTTTATAGACAGTGTTATTCTTGTTAAATTATTTTTCAAAATGCGCCCATTGTTAAAAAATATATTTTTTTCCCTTAGAAATCTTTGTGTTTAACTGTTATATATCATTAACCGTTTATTGACTGCCAGTATATGAAAAGCTATTAAGAACAAAATTTATTAAGTATTAAATCTATTTAGTACTAATGTAATGTTAATTTTCCGTTATTAATTATTTTGCAATAAACTCTAATTTGAATAGGTGCAAGAGTTTTGAATGGAAAAACAGGTGTTCTCTAAAATTATAATTGTATTGAAATTATGAAGATTAACTTGGTAATTGTTGTAGTTAAGTTAACTATTTTTGTTCTCTTTTGACCGTACCCATGACCATCTTCATAATTTGAAATTATACAGTCAATCTTTTATATACATATATTATATAATTGTAATAATCTTCTCTACAAAGTATTGTTAGGAAAGAATCATAAAATATATCTTTTAATTAACATTAAACAAACCTTTTGTTCGTGTATCGTATGCCACAGGCGTACTAAAAAATAAAAAATATTTTTTTCTGAGTCGAATGAAACGAACTTTATGTTATTAAATAATCTATCATAGCACTGAAATAATTTCATAACAAATTCCTTGTAAAATTTATGAGCTAACCCCAAAATTAGACTCTTGCACAACTGCTTCGTTGTGAAAAAGTGGATATTAAATCTTCCCGCTTTCGAGGGGAAAACATTAAATAATTAACGAATATTTTAAACGAAGTTTCGTGTTTCAGGAGTCTGGCTTAAAAGAGTACACAAAAATCATCAGCTCTTTGAGTAACATAAAGTACAGGATATTATTTTTTTTTAAATAATAAAAGTTTTCTAATCAAGACTAACTTTTACACTTTTATTTTTCATAATTTACAGTAAACCTGAGTTTAATAGTATTTCACCGACTTTTATCAGCCTAAATTATCACCTAATTAAACTTGTTCGATCGTCAACAATGGACTAAAATAAATGCTCAACTTTTCAAAATAACTAATTAATAATTAATTCATTTATTAAAAGTTTTTTCTTATATTCATAAAACAATTTTTATGAGGCGACTGTTTCGTTTTTTTTCATTCGTCTTTATTAATGACAGGAATGAGATTGTACATACCGTAGAGTGTAGAGTGTTATTGAGCCATAGAGTGCAGTATCTATTGGACTATTTGTTCCACAAAAGAGGAAAACTATAAATACTTTTCGAATTATTAAACTAATGTACAAAAATGAGGTTTATTTGCTTGTATGCATTTTAATAAACCTGCCTTTTACAACGTAACGACCTATTAATTTTAAATCGAACTATTATCAGTTTTATAACTACGTCCATGCCGAGTGTTTGCGCATGCATTGTTGCTATGTGCATATTCTGCGTTTTTTGTAAGCCAAAAACGCAATGTGCAGTCATACCTTCAAGACTTATGATTACCATTACTGGCACGGCACAAAAAAAAAAAAAGAAGATATTTTCAACATTTTCATACTAAAATGCTTTGATGTGAATAATTATTCCATAGTTCTTTTAAATACTGTTAACTATAATAACAATTTATTTTGAATTTGATTTGTTTAAATGTACTATAATTTTTAACAACACTGTTAAAATTAGACTAAAATATTAAAAATTGTTTCTCATAATTTTATAATAAAATTAATATGTATTTGTTTATCAAGGTTTATTTAAAAAAAATCATATAATTATTTTTACCGAAAACATCTCAACAATTTTTATATTCAATTCAGTGTTGTTTATTTTAATACTTAGTAATTAATACTACAGTGTTTTTCATTTTAATACTTTTATGTGAGAATGTTGTGATTAATGTAGTGAGGAAATATTTCAATAATTTAAAGATTAATAGATCAAAGTATTTTTCGTTAAAGTTTGACATTCTGAAATCACTTAATTTCTTAAAAAGGAATTTTTTTATTGGTATTGATTAGAATTATTGATGTTAATTTTATATGAGGAGAAGATGGTTGGGAAGGGGGGTGCGGTCAAAATATAACACAAATAAGTTTCAATTTATTTGTGTTATATTTTGACCGTATTTCCGCTTTCCCCCCAACTCAGAATGTATCAACTATCTCTCATCATTATGATGTTAATTTTAATTTAAAAAGAGGCTGTACGTATATTATTCCTAATATATAAATATATATATATTTTACGAAGTCACATGTGGCTAGATGTGTTTGTGGACATTTAATTAGCTTGCATTTAGGTTGAAGGCCAAATGAATTTTTCAAAGACTGAAATCGCAGCATGGGAAAATATATCATTCATAACTTGAGAATGGCAAGCTCTTAGCTACTAATAGATACTAAAGCTAATTTTCTCCATGTAAATGCCCAAACAAAGCTGTGGTTGTAGCTGGTGTACTACACAATAGCTCAAACTAAATGGAGTGCCTCTATTATTAAACTGCCCATAGTAAAGGATATCCGAAAATGATGCAAAATTCGAGCTAAATAACAAAACATTTTTTTTTTTTTTTTTATTGAATCGGAAAATAGCTAAGAATAAGGATATGTATTTACTAACACGTTAGACAAATGACCTCCACGGCTTTACTGAAAAATAACCACTTTTTTTTCGAAATTATAGTATATATTATTTGCTACCACTGGATTCGAACCTGGAACCACTGGAGTTAGTAGCATACCGGCTTACCTCTGTGCCACCCCACCCCCAGTAATTAAAATCTTTTTTTAGACCATGTAAACTAGAGTTTCGAGTCTATTACTAGTGCATCAGCTGAACTTGTCCTCATTAAAATTTATTAGTGAAGCTTTTTACAGCCTTCTTTTTTTAATCACAACTTCCTTCCTATGGTTGATTGATTGATAAACTTGATTATAGTCTATTAATATTTAACTTCCCCTTAAAATTTAAAAAAACTTAAAAGTAAGTCACCTGTCATTCTACCTAGTGGCACTTTAAATAATTTCACCAAATAAGATATGTTAATCATGTATTGAATCACGTTTATCCACCCTGTTCGAAACCTAGGTACCACCTGTTAATTGTGTTTGAATGAAAAAAAAAAACTCCAATTATTTTAAATTATATATGAATTCATTTAACTCATATACGATACAAAATATAATATCTGGTGATGTATATGTTAATATCTTTACTTTTGAAGTTACCAATAAATAAAGATAACGACCAATTTAAAATAAAAACATCTTTAGTTTGAGGATTTATTTTAAGGGTACAAACGATCTTTAAATTTTTAAAAGTGGTCACAAAATCAGTTACTGTGTTCTTTTGCTTAATTTCTGGTTTCTCAAAACTTTATTTGTATATTTTATTTTTACAACCGGTTAAACCGAAGAGCCGGTTGATCTGGGTCTACATTGTATTGAATTTTGGTTTAATCTTTTGAATCTATTCGAATGTTAATCGAAGGTGAAGCCGTTAAGTAATGTTTTTTAAAGAATTAATATTGAAACATGTTAAATTATATAAAAGGTTGTTAAGGCTTCTTTCTTTTAAACTTAGGCGATGATAATTTATGTATTCACTGATTCTGTTAAATCTTTGGCTGAATGAAAATAAAGTATATACGTATGTCGTGATTCAGGATCGATGGAAACAGCATGTGAAAAAAAAAACATACATGTACAAATAATGTACTAGTTCTTAGGAAGAAAATGTAACCTGTCTGTCTGCCCATAACAAGCTTCTTACATACAAAGTTGTGTATACGTGTATCCAACAGAAAAATTATTAAAATAAATTAATATAAAGTTCTAACAAAGTAAAGGCAACAAATGATGACATTGATTTCATTTTCCGCAATGATTATTGTTTTGAAACGAAGTAACGACTCTACTAGGTGCCAGGGCCTAGGCACAAACAAAAATCGCTCTTTGGTCCAAAGAAAAGTGCAAGATTTTGATTAAATAAATAATAATTTTACTATTTATTCTATAAAAGCCTGAAAATTTTTATATTCGTTATACTCTAATTATTTGAGATCATTTTTCCGATTGTCGTTGCACATTTTAATTTTTTTATTATAAGTTCGGTGCTATTTTTCAACTTATAATTATGTATAATATACAATGAAAATATAACTAGATTAATTCGAAAATATTGTTTCCTAAAAACCGGCACATCTTGAAAAATTGTCAGAAAAAATATGGGTAACAATACGTTTATTTAGTTCAAACTGAAACAAGTATCTTATATACGTAAAATTATAATAATAGAATAAATTTTGAAATAAAAGTATCTTTAACATGTTTATATGATTCTTGTATAAAATTGAACTTATGTAACATGATTCATCATAATGATAAAATAGATATAGTTTAATTTCTTTTTCTGTGAAACATCAATCTAGAACTAAATTTGCTAATAAGTTCATTACGACCAGGCTCGTAGTTTCATCCATTGTAAAAAAAACTTTGTGAATCAGTTGAAAAGCCTGATGAATGGAGATCGATCAATCGAAAACTGAAACCCGAAATTCGGATCACCTACTCAAGTCAGTAAAACTACTTTGCACGCGACATGGATCCATGTCTGGAAAACTATATAATCTATGAGATTATTAAACAACCAAAAGCAAATTCATTATTAAACAAGGAGAAGAGTTTTTATATTTTTAACAATTAATAATTTTTTTTTACATATATTGTGGTAATTTCGATAAAGAGATGCACATTATCAAAACGGTACCATATACAGTACACTATACTTTGGTGTTACATGAGCCAATAGGGACGGATTGAAAGGGGTAGGGAAGAGGCGGTCTGTGGGGCAATAAAAGCTGACACCAGAGGCAAAGTGGGTACCTATCTCATTATGCAATTAATTAATTCCAAGTGGGGCCACTAGATAACACTCCCGTCAGATAGATGCTTACAATCTCTGTTCCTACACGTGTTCGGTCAGTTCCACCTGGTAATTACCATTTTACATACTAGATTTACATTTCGTTATATAACATTCGTTACAGGAATAAACAAATAACCATCTCATTTTACAAAGATAAATAGCGAGTTACTGAAGTACTCACAAGGTTGCTTAAGCCACAAACGCTTTTAATATTTGCTACAGACAGAGTTATTTGGATAGACCAAATGTTTATATCTAATGTATTAAAATAAGATTTGCAAAGGCATAAAAAATAGGATACATTGAGCTAACCAGAAAAATCAATAATGGAGTTCAAGACTTATTCAAAGTTTATCCAAATATTTAATTATTGTGAAATTACTTTTGTAACTTGTATAAAAGAAAATGTTTAAGGATTTTTCATAATGCTGTTTTTGTTCCTTCTACATATCTCTAGAATGTTTTTAAAACCCTTAGTTGAACTATACTTATCGAAAAATAGTTCATCAAATGCTATTGAAACAGAAACAGGAAAAAGTATATAATCAGGCGAAGAGAATCTTTTCAATTTTAATGGAGGTCAGAAGTGGCAGGTTGTGTCCTCAATATGGGGTTTCATAGGTTTTCAATATTGAACTCGCAAATATGGTTTCGAAAATATATTATCAATATATTCTATTCACTCTAAAATCTTCAAAGTTTTTTGAGTTTACTCAGGGTAACTATGGATTTATTTATAACATTTTATCTAATAATTTTATTTATTTGCTGTTAATGTTAGCAATTGAGCGGATAAAGACTCCTTAACGCTGCGAAGAAAAGAATGGAAATGAAGAAGAAGGAAACATTTTTTTTTCAAACTGTCTAATATAAGTAAGGTAATTATAAACAATATTTTGTAATTAAAAAAAATTATACCGTAAAAAAATTATTAATAAAAATTAAATTAAATATTCCATAAAATTACAAACTGTTTTTATTAAATCGCAAACTTTTATTTATTGAAAATATTACAATCTGCCACAAATTTGGGCAATGGGTAATACTGATAAATAATAATTGTACACTTTCATACAAAAAAAAAATGTGTATATGAAAAAAAAAAAGTAAAGAAAAATAAAATAATACAAAATTAAAAAAAAATACTTAAGAATAATTCAAAT